>NC_081565.1:50764424-50920931 GCF_022355385.1 Mustela nigripes
AGGGGGGGGAAATTGGAAGGGGAGGTGAACCATGAGAGACTATGGACTCTGAAAAACAATCTGAGGGGTTTGAAGTGGCGGGGGGGTGGTGGGAGGTTGGGGTACCAGGTGGTGGGTATTATAGAGGGCACGGATTGCATGGAGCACTGGGTGTGGTGAAAAAATAATGAATACTGTTTTTCTGAAAATAAATAAATCAATTAAAAAAAAAAGAATTGTGCTAGCCAAGGGGCATCTGGATGGCTCAATCTGTTCAGTATCCAACTCTTGGTTTAGGCTCAGGTCGTGATCTCAGGGTCCTGGGGTGAAGTCCCACTCTGGGCTCCCTGCTTAGCTGGGAGTCTGCTTGTCTCTGTCTCCCTCTGCCTCTCCCTCCCTCGCATTCTCTCTCTCTCAAAGAAATACATCAAAAAAAAAATTAAAAAAAGGAATTGTGATAGCCAAAAAATGTTGGAGCATTCAGATCTATATTTTATCTTGGAAGTCTTTTAAGCACAAGTAAACATTGAGAGAGCTACACTGGACAGTATTTTAAAGCTCCAGATATTTTCATGAATTCAATTAAAATGCTGAAGGAGCTGAATGAGAGGATCAACCCCCAAATAATTACCACTTCTAATTTCCTCCATTCCACTGAACATAAACAATCATCACATTTTCAGTTAGATTTGGGGAGAAGCATTGATATGTCTCCCATAATCAAATCGTTCTCTCTCATTTAGCTTCCATTTGTCTAATATTTTGTATTATGTAAACAACCAAATATGAACTTTCAAACCTTTTCAAACCTCTTTTAATACTTTGAAAATGATCATTCTGGTTGGTTATTACAAGGATGCTAAAAGATTAATTTATCTCACCATACTTTATAGAGACAAGTTATTTAAAAACTCTTTATCTGGCATAAACTATTCAAGATGAATGTTAGCTATTTTAAGAAACATTTCCAAAACAAACCCAAGACCCAAAAGGAAAATGTACAAAGAATATGAGCTCACTGAAGTTATATAAAGAATCCTTGTGTGTATGAAAAAAAAAAAAAAAAACAAAAAAAAAACAGTTTCTGGGGCACCTGGGTGGCTCTGCCTTCAGCTCAGGTCGAGATCTCAGGGTCCTGGGATCGAGCACTGCATCGGGCTCTCTCTTCAGCAGGGAGCCTACTGCCCCCCTCTCTCTGCCTGCCTCTCTGCCTGCTTGTGTTCTCTCTCTCTCTTTGTCAAATAAATAAATAAAATCTTTTAAAAAAACAAAAATAAACCAGTTGCATAAGAAATGGTATTAAAATAATTCCAATTTCACTATATTGGCCAATATTTTTAAAATATTATTTACTTTGATGAAGACATTGTGAAACAAATGTCCTGTATGCTTCCTTGTGTCAACTTACTAACTTATAAATTGTACCCTTAACTTTATATCCAAAAAGCATCTTACTTAAATAGAAACTCAGGCAATTAGCCACTGGGAAAATGCAAATCAATAATATAATAAGATAACACTTCAAACCCACTAGTATGGCTGTTATCAAAAACATACAGGCAAATCTTTGGAGACAGAGTGGATTACTGGTTACCTTGGGCTGGAGGTGGGAGGCAGATAGAGGAATTGGGACTGATAGCTAAAGAGAAGGGATTCATTTAGTGGTAATAAAAAAGCTCTAAAGGAAACTGGTGAAGGATACACAACTGGGTCTAAATCCTGGATTTGCCATTTTGTGGCTATAGGATTAGCTCTCCCACTCACAATGTTCTCTGAAATGGTCCTGGATTGCTTCCTCCCAACCCTGTTCCCTCTCCAATTTTCAACTCCAAATAAAATTCTCAACACCCAGCCTGCTATCTCCTTTCGTGGTTCTTTTCCCTCTGCCCCTATTCTTTTGTCATTTCCAGAATCCAGTTTGTGGATTCCCCGTACCTGAGCATAGAGACCTAGGAACTGAGCGAGTGCAGACAGAACTCCCCTTAAAGAGGATGGGGAAACGCCAGCAAAGAAAATCCCCGACAGCTAGCAACAAGGTCCAGGAAGGCTATAAGCACTCACATGATTTAATGTAGAAGTCCAGTTTCCAAAAGAGAGTCAGGAGGTTCATATCATTCTTTTTGTCTGAATACCCTTCCTACCCTCTTCTTATCTCTCTTCCCCTTCCAGCTCCTGTCCGTGGAAATCAGCCTGCCTTGGGGCGATATACACGAACGCCTGCCCATATCAGCTTAATGGGGGAAGAGTCCAAATTCGCACGCCCAGCCACTCTCAGTGTTCTTAGGGTAGCCAGTGGGAAGGCAGGGCAAGGTATGAGTCAAAGTCAAAACACACAATCTAAAGCAGCAGCTAGTAAGAATCAATCAACATAAAATATTAATAGCTACCATTTGAGCATCTTTCAGTGTATGACATTTTATAGACATTACCTCATTGAAGCTTCATACACCTGAATACTGTATGATCCATTTTATGGATGAGGACATGGCAGTTTGAACAGATCCAGTAATTTTGCCCAAGGTTGTAATTTGGAAAGAAGTGGAAGAATTCAAACCTACATCAACAATGTGTGTCTAGCTCTGTGTGTCTCTGAGGGCTCTTCTTCCACCAACTTTGCTTCTGCCCCAGAACACAGACTTGACTTCCAGACCAATGTGCAGGACACGATGCAACTGGAAAATGCAATGTTTTCAGGGGCTAAACAGATAAAGTACAAGAATGAAGCTCTCTCTCTTGTGCTTTGGATAATGAAGATTAGAATCTGAGGAAGGTCAAGTTGGGTAGCCCCATATGTCCTTTAGAAGATTTTCACTTGACCTTTCTTAAAGATAGTCTTTTGTGAAGAGCACAGTTGCTGATGTGGACTGAGCCATCCTCTCCATATGGATTCGATTCCCCCCCACCCAACTTTGTCTAGGCCATAGCAGGGACCATTTCCAGATGTCATCTTTTCCCAGCCCACATTCCTTTGTCCCTGTTATAGATGATTCTCCAGTACTAATTTATTTTTCTTTTCTGAACATTTGGGCTGCTTTCAGTTTGGAGCTATTATGCCTAATGTGACTGAGAACATTCCTTTCTGTGGCGCTTCTGGCATTTCTGTGCAAACATACCTGTTGAGTATTTGCCCAGAAATAGAATTGTTCAGTCACAGTAGAATTGCTCATACACATAGGGTATGCTCAATTTTATTAAATAATGCCAAATCGCTTTACCAAATGGTTGTAACCAATTTATGCATTCACCAGCGGCATTTGATAGCTTCTTTTGTTCCACATCCTCACTGGAACTTACTATGGTTAATCCTTTTAACTAGCTGTCCTGGTCAATACATAGTGGAATCTCATGATTTTAATTTGCATTCCCTGTATTATTAGTGAAGTTGTGAGCATCTTTTTATAGGCCACTGGACTATTCTCTTTCATGAAATACTGTTTAGATCTATTGCCCATAAGGATTGTCTTTTTATTGATCTATAGACAATCTTAATATGTTCTAGAATTAATCCCTTTGTCAGTTATGTATGTCACAGGTAATTTTTCTCTGTTCCATTAGTCTATTTGTCTTTGTTCAAAAATTAGATTGGCCTGAAACTGTCCTTTTTCACAGTGTCCTTGTCAGTTTTGGGTATGAGGGTTACGCTGGTATCATAAAGGATATTCGGTATGTTCCCCTTTGTCCTCATCTCTGAAAGAGTTTATATAATATTAGTGATCATTCTTTCTTAAATGATTGGTGGAATCATACTAGGGTCACAAGGCCCAAAGTTTTCCTTCTGGGATGTTTTAAGTGATAGAGTCGGAATTTCCAATATTTACAGAATAATTTTTTTAATATCAGATTTATTGTTTTCTTCAGAATTTGTAAATTTCATCTACATTTTTATAAAGATTTTATTTATTTACTTTTTGAGAGAGTGAGAGAGTGCAAGTTGGGGGAGGGAGAGGGACAAGCACACTGCGCACTCAGTATGCAGCCTAAAACGGGGCTTGATCTCATGACCGTGAAATCATAACCCTAAGATCATGACTGAGCTAAAATCAAGTCAGATGCCTAACTGAGCCACCCAGGTGCCCCAATTTTATCTCCATTTTTAAATATACTGACATCATGTTGGTCCCTATATTCTATATATTTAATGTTGATAAGATTTTTTTAAAGATTTTATTTATTTATTTGACAGAGAGAGAGAGCACAAGCAGGAGTGAGAGAGGCAGAAGCAGGCTCCCCGCTAAGCAAGAAGACCCATGTGGGTCTTGATTCCAGGACACCAGGGTCATGACCTGAGCCAAGGGCAGAGGCTCAACGGACTGAGCCACCCAGGTGCCCCAGGAAGTTCTATAATGATGCTGCTTTTTTCATTCCTGACATTGGTTTTGTTCATCTTTTCTCTCTCACCCCCTCTTTTTTTCCCCCTTAATCTGAGCAGGAGTTTTCCAGAGTTTCTCCAAAGAAACAATTTTTGGTTTATTGATTTGTTCTATTATATTAATTTTATTTAATCTTATCCTTATTCTTTCCTTCCTTCTATTTTAAGGTGGTAATTGTTTACTAACTTCATGTCATAAATGGCTAACTCTTTGAGACGAGCTATCCTCATTTACAGAATTATAAATTTCCCTTTAAGTATGGTTTTAACTGTATCCCACAAATTTCAACATGCACTAATTATTCTGTCCAAACTATTTTCTAATTCCTATTATAATTTCTGTCTTGACCCATGGGTGATTTAGAAGTGTATGGCACCATTTTATAAATCTTTCTTTATAATTGATTTCTAGCTTAATTCCATGGCAGACTCAAAAGAGACTCTGTTTCATTGGAATCTTTTGAAATTGTTCAGCTATGTGTCAGGTTTCAGAATATAGTCAATTTTTGTAAATGTGCTGTGTGGTTTTGAAAATTATTGTACATTCTGCTACTGTGGAGTCCAATACTCCATGTATGTCTACGGTTGTTTGCTAACTAGGCTGTTAAATCTTCTGCGTCCTTTTTGATTTTTGTCTCTCTTACCAATAACTGAAAATGTTGTATTAAAATTTCCTATTATGAATATGAATATCTATTTCCTAGCACTTTTTTATTTAAGGCTATATTATTAGGGGTATATAATTTAGCTTTATTATATACTTCTGGTGAGTAAAATCCTTTATTCCATTAATTATGTCCTTTATTTTAAATGCTTTAATGCTTTTTTAAGTGAAAATTGCTCTATCTGATATTAGAATAGAAAAAATGACTATTCTACATTAGCTTTCTTCTGGTTAGTCTTTGAACTTCAACCTTGTTGCCATCTCCTGTTTTGGGTGTATCTTTTATAAAGCTTATATATTTTTAATCTAGTCTGAGATTTCTTTTATCTTAATTTGATCACATAGTCTATTTACATGTATATAATTTCTGTTGTATTTGGTTTAAAACTATAATTTTACTCTATGTCCTCTATTTGTTCCACCTGCTTTATCTTCCTCTGTTCTGATTATCCTAACTCGATTCAGTTGACTTGGTATTTGTTATTACATTTTTGCCTATCAGTTTCAAGGTTATAAGCCTTTTTACTATTCTTTTTAATGGTTACCTGTAACTTTAAAACATGCTTTCTTGACTTACTAGCATGCCAATATTCATCAGCACTCTTGCCTTCCTCTTGGATAAAGCAACAACTGGAATACTTCAATGCCATCTACCAGCCTCCAGACTTAGGTCTAGAAGACATTTTTATTATTGTTTTATACAGCTGGTATTCATTCAGATTTATTCATAAAGTCCCTCACTATTGCTCTTCCTTTCTCCCTGCTTCTCCTACCTTCCATCTGGGAACATTTTAATTCTGCCTAAAAAATATCCTTTGGAATTTTCTTATGATTAGGTATAGTGGTGATAAATTCTCTGTGCTTTGTTCATCCAAAAATGTTCATTTCACTTATATTCTCTAAGGATGAAAATAGAATTTTAAGTTGGCAGTTATCTTCTTTCGCTAGTTTTTCATTTTCCTCTGGCCCCCTTTATTTCTTATATAAAGTCAGCCCACAGTCTAATTTGTGTAATGTAAGGTAATATGTCTTCATCTTCCCCATCCCTAGCTGCCTTTAAGATTTTTCTCTTTGTCATTTCTTTTTCAGCAGTTTAACTGTGATGAGCATAGGTAAGGAATTCCTTTTATTTATCTTATTTATAGTTTGTATGACTTCCTAATCTGTGCCTTGATATTCTCACCAGTGTTATAAATTTTTTAGTCATTATATCTTCAATTATTCTAGTATCGTAGAACTTTTCACTGTACTCTCTATGTATTTTATTTTCTTCATATTTTTCATACTTTTTCTGTGCTTCATTTTTGCTTATATTTCAGTATCCATGTGCTCTAATTTTCATTTTTTAATTGTTTGAGCTAGTATATAAAAATTTAAGTGACTTTTTGTGTATTGAGCTTTTATTCAATGACCTTAATACATTTATTTATTAATTATAATAATTTACCTAAAGATTCTTTTGGATTTTCTTTAAGAAGGCAAACATACAGTGTGTAACTGGTGGTTACTTCTCCCTTTCCAATGTTTTATTTCTTTTTCTTGATTAACTGTCTTGACAAGAGCCTTCAGTGAATTGGTGATGTAAGGGGAGGCATCCCTTCTTTTCCCCTGATCTTAGGGGAAAATTTGTAATATTTCCTCATGAAGTATTGTATTTTCTTACTCTTACTTTGTAGGTTACTTTTATTCTATTTTTTAAATTCCCATCTTTTGCCAGTTTGTTAGGAGTTTATTATGAACATGATTGAATTCTATCAAAATATTTTGAATAATGTCTATTGAAACAATCATTTTTTCCTTTATTCTGAGGTGACTGATTTTCAAGTATCTAAATAAACTTCCATTCCTGGTAAACAAACAACTTGGTCATATTGTGTATATATTTTCTGCATATTGATGGATTAGATTTACTAATATTTTATTTTGGATTTGTGCATCTTTTTTCCTAAGAGTAACTGGCCTATCATTTTCCTTTCTTATAATACCCTTCCCAGGATTTTTGTTTGATTCCTTCAGACATTTGAAGGCACAACATTCTAGAATCATCTTGGCCCAATTTCAGGACTAGAGATGATTCCAAACTGAGTGCATTTCCTGGGGCACTAGGCTGATCCCTTTTTGTCCGTATTTCTAGGTGGTGACCTTCTAGACGTCAACCCAAAACATGGATTTACCCACCACCATCACTCTGGCAAGCCTTCAGCCTTCGTCTTCCTCAGCTTTGGAAGCTTTAAAAAGTATTGCTTAGCTCTCAGCCTGTTAGCCACCTTTTCTAAAATTTTCAAAGCTCCCCAAGGAAAAGCAGTTCCCAAAACCATGTTCACCTCTCTAGATTTCCGTCATTTCCCAAGATTATAGTTCGGCAATTTTTCATTGCCTTGAGTCTCCATCACTTTGAGGAGGATTCTTAAAAATATCTTGATCAATTTATCATGATGAGCACTGTGTAATGTATAGAATTTTTGAATCATTATATCAGACACATGAAACCAATATAGCACTGCATATTAATTATACTTGGATTTTAAAAAAAATTGTTCAGTAATACTAGTTGAGTTTGCCTTAGCAAAAATTTGACCCAATTTTTTGTGCATCATCACTGGAATCAAATGTCTCAGGCTGTTTTTAAGTAATTCAGTGATTGCATACAAATAAGGTTCTAAGAGTTACTGGTGGTTACCAAAATGGTCACTTCACAAGGAAAAAAGTGCTTTTCTCCTGAATAATGCAAGGGGAAGTAAGATTCAAAGCAAAGTTAAAAATATATATATAAAATGTCATTGACTATAGGACTGAAAAAGAATTTAAGTTCTCGGGGCACCTGGGTGGCTCAGTGGGTTAAAGCCTCTGCCTTCCGCTCAGGTCATGATCCCAGGGTCCTGGGATCAAGCCCTGCATCGGGCTCTCTGCTCAGCAGGGAACCTGCTTCTCCATCTCTCTCTCTCTGCCTGGCTCTCTGCCTACTTTTGATCTCTGTCTATCAAATGAATAAATAAAATCTTTAAAAAAAAAAGAATTTAAGTTCTCTACAGAATAATTTTATTCATGAAGCAGTTTTCTTAATGGAGAAATCAGTTTCTTCACTACTGGAGAAGAGTAAGGAAGTGTGTTAATAGCACCCAGAGACAACATTAAAGATTTAGAATTTTTTAAAAAAGACATTAGATTGACATTGATGTAGGCACAATGTAACTATGATGGGATTGAATGATTAAACTTACTACCATTAATACTATCATTAAAATAATCAACCCCTTAACATGTCCACATTAGACTGGGTGGGCACTGGCTCTCAACCTACTCTTCTGTTTAAAAAAAAAAAAAAGAAAAAAAGAAAAAGACTCAGAGTGAGAAGAACATCCCCTACCTCATTCTCAGCCAGGAAAAAATAGAGAATAGAGCTGACAAAGAACCACCTGCAATGAAATGTCCTTTTGTTTGGATGTATTTATTTCTTAATGTACTTATTGCTGCATCTCCAGACAGGTGTTTCCTTTTAAGAAGATGTTCTCTAAAAAGAGGAGACAACTACCTGTCCGTGTACAAATGCAGAGTGTGAGAATAAGCTTCCAAGAAATCGCGTGGGAAGACTCCCTGCCTGGGTGTCTACACTGCACGAGATTCGCCTCCATTGCTGCGGAGGAGCAGAGAGCCAAGGTTGTCGCAGCGTAATAAATACATTCATAGAAAACATCACCAAACTCTTCTCAATCTCAAGAGTCAAAAATGAGGCTCTAAAACAATATTATGAACGACACAGGAAGGAAGCAAGCAAAGCACACAGTATCTTGGAAAAGAGCAATGTGGTAACTGACTTCCCCATTGCCTCAGGTTGTGACTGATAGGGTCCGTGATCAAAGGAGCAAGAATGATACAAAGTGAAGGTCAAGCAAAGCTTTATTTCTCGCCAAGCATCGAGAATCAAACCAACCGGTCGGGGCCGCCTCTTACAGAGAGAGAAACCCCTCCCAGCCTCACAGACTAACTTTTATAAAGAAAAGGCCATGTGGTTGTGCCTGGCCACACACAGGTGACCAATGAGATTGTAACACACAGAGAAAGTTGTATAGTCCTGCTAGGTCACACACAGGTGGCCAATTGAATGATAATTCACCTATAGTAGCTATTTGAACTTGCCTATCACCTTGGTCAGAATTGGTGCCCAAAAGGGAGGGCCCACATTCTTTAGGGAGATAGTGATTGGATGTCTCCCCCTGGCCTGACTCATCCCTTGCATTCGGGCTCTGCTATCTCCACCTGACCTGACCCACCCTTGTATTTGGGCTCTGTTATCAGGGACTGGTTGACCATATTTTACTACCTAAACAACAAAATGGCTGTCTAATCCAAGATGGAATCACTCTGGCTAAGTAGGCCCTCACAGTGACAACAACCGTGTTTGCATTTCCGCAGAGCTCTAACACTGGGGGTACAAAGATTTGTTCCACGCAGGGATCAACGCAGACAAATCATATCTTAGGAGGTAGTTGGGGAGTGTAGGCTTTAATCCCTTCCTTCGTGTTTTATCATCAGTGTTAGTGAACACTTACGGAGTTCTCAGAAAGTGTTTAGCCGTGCATGCAAATGCTTGCAGTAAAAAAAGACAGAGAAGATTCAGTCCTTTCCCCCAGGACATTCCATTGGAAAAGAGGAAGATGTATGTTTTCTTTCTGCAGGCAGACATCACTTTTATTTTTCTTTCCCCAACGTGGGGATTCTTAGCATCCACCCTCTAAATGAAGATTAAGTGGATGGGATTTAAATGTGTTTTTGCAGAAATGGGGAAGAAAGCCAGCTCGAGGACTGTGTACAAAGATGTTCCAACTAAATGGAATTGAAGACATTGCTGCAGAACAAGATCCACGTGCAACCTGGGTCCGTGAAATCAGAACCCAGGAGGCAGACCCAGTCACATCCATGAGCAGACAGGCGCTTTCCCTCTCTTCCTGAAGGACAAGGCCCTCTTCGTTTGTCTTTTGTTTTTAGAGACCCACGAGTTCAGAAAAACATTTCTCTACTGTAAGAAAGGCTACTGGTGAGTCTGATAATAAATGGCAATCAAGCCGCAGTGTGGGAAGTACAGGGAGCAGAGCGACGGGGGCGGATCCAGGGTTCATGGAATCTAAAACAGAAACAATTACGGAGCCCCCTTTAAGAAAAAAATGCAAAAGTGGGATGTCTGCGTGGCTTAGTCAGTTAAGCCTCTGCCTTCAGCTCCTTCATGATCCCAGGGTCTTGGGATAGAGTCCTGCCTTGGACTCCTTGCTCAGCAGGGAGTCTGCTTCTCCCTCTGCCTGCTTCTTCCCCTGCTTGAGTCCCCCCCCCCCCCTTCCAAAAAAAAAAAAAATCTTAAAAAAAAAAAAAAGAAAGAAAAGAAAAAATACAAAATGACGAGTCAATATTAAGGAGAGGGCCTTTGAGCACCAGTGTCCTGACTCTTGAGCTTCCTTATCTTTAAAATATAGGTACCTCGGCTGTGTGTCTCAAGAGGGCAGGCTCTCCTCAGTCCCTGGTGATGATTCCCTAGAGGGGAAAACGGTTTTTGATATTTCAAGAATAGCCAGAAATCTGGAAGTTTGTGGGAAATTTCCCCCATTTTTAAGTATTGACAAGAAAAAATTTTAAATTAAAGAATTTTTTTAAAAACCCTCTGTCAGACTCAGCGTTTGGTCGTCACACTGGCAAGACTGGAGCTGGAGTGAGGCAGTGACTGAGATACAAGGAAGATCGTTGCCCCAATTATTCAGCTGCACCCCCGGACGTATGCCTGGGGTAGGGGGGGACACTGACTTAACTGGAGTCGTGGCTCTCACAGAAGCCATGCACTTGGAAGGATTCAGGATGACGAGCTTGAGAAGAGGGTACACACATAAAGAAAATGTGAGAACAGAGCAGCAGAAGGGGGTGACAGATTGAATGTAGGAGGAGAAAGAAAAAACTACTTCCAGACCCCTTCCTTTGGAAACAACTAGAAGCGTGGCCCCTCACGCAGGGGTTTGATCGCCAGGAAGGCTTTAAGGCAGCTTTTCCGATGGTGTGGTGCACAGACCGTCTGATTCTGGAATCCCTGCAAGGCTGCCGCAGGTATCTGGGCCCAATCCCAGAGTCTCGTGTGTAAGTTCCTGTGAGCGGGGTCCAGGAATGCTCACTTGAACCAGCACCAGGTGATTCATGGGCAAAAAGAAACTTGAGAAACACCAGAGAGGTCCTTTAAAAAAACGAAAACAAAAAACTGGAAAAGACCTGCGGATGGGAATGGATGCACAGAGAAGTTTCCAGAATTCTAGTTATCTAGTTATCCAGTTATCTGAATTGGGACTTTTTCCTGGCCTGCATGCTTGGAACACTAAACCTGAATGGTTCTCCAAGCTGCCACACTGAATGACCACTGACAATTTAAGAATACCATGGAAGCCAAACAAGCCAGATCCGTGACAGTCTGACCCTCTGACTTCCTCCTCGATGTCCTTGCCGACACATTGCAGCCTCAGCTGTATCTTGTTGATGCTTAGCAGATGAAGTGTTTCCAAAAAAACCCAAGGTCTGCCTTGGTTCCTGCCACCAAGAACAATGTTAATACCTGGGCTTCGTATTCTTCATTAGAATAAAGAGAAGTTTGCTGGTGTTCCTGTGCTGCTGTTAGGGTGTGTGTCCATGTGGGAAAACCACAGGAAAGCCCCCTTTTCCAAAATATCTCAGTTGCCCTGCCACATGTACTGGAACCTCCCCCACAGTGGTCTGGACTTCCCTAATTAATATGAATAGTTTGACATCATCTGTTTATAGACTTCTTTTACTCATCAGAATTTTATTTATTTACTTGACACAGAGAGCGAGAAAGAGCATAAGCCGGGGTCAGTGGCAGAGGGAGAAGGAGAAGCCGACTCTTCGCTGAGCAGGAAGCCTAATGTGGGGCTTGATCCCAGGACCCTGAGATCATGACCGGAGCAGAAGGCAGACGCTTAACTGACTGAGCCACCTAGGTGCCCCTACCCATCTTAACTCTTTAAGAGTAGAGACTATATTTTATTTAATAATAAATCACTATCAACCAACTAGGAAAGAAGGGTAAAACAGCATTAAGGCCTTGGGAGAAGGGAAGATAATGTGAGATACCAGATTTTAACCAGACAAAGGCAAATACCGGGGCTGGGACTGTGTGGCTCATCAGGGCTCTTTAAATAATCCACACCTGAGACAAGATAAGGCCCATGTACAAAGGTAACCTGCATAGCTGTCCAGCACTGGCCAATTAAATCTCAAATGTCTTTTCCTCACTCCTAACACAGCTCCTTGTATTTCCTCATCCCCTGTGTTATCTTTTCTTTGGACTCGACTATTAACCCATTCGGTCTATTCTTAGCTTTGCTTCCTGAATCTTGTTTTCTTTTTTCCCCTCCTCCCCTGGATAATTATGGGAGGAACTTCCAAGTCACACCTTCTACCTCAACTTGCTCCCAATCGCCATCACCCCTGTAACCTACAAGTCATGAATGGGGCCTAGGTACTGACGAAAGGGAAGTGTTGAAACAGAAGGGGAGATGAGAAGCCTATCTCAAGAGGGTAAGGTCCATACAATCACTTCAATGAATGCAGAGAAAACAGAATTTAATATTCTACACTAAGAAATTATTCACAAACTATGACTAGGAAGCAACTTGTTAATCTGAAAAAATATATCTATAGAACGTATGGGACAGATATCATTCTTGATGGGGATATCTTGAAATTATCTCTCTTGAGATGAAGAATGCAACAAAAATTACTGCTACCACTATATTTATTCAACATTTTATTAGAGGTGCTACTGGCCGGTGGTAAGGTCCACTTATAGCCCATCAGTTCTACCCTGCAGTATATAACTAACAGAGACACATACATAAAGGGACATCTGGGTGTCTCAGTCATTAAGTGTCTGCCTTCAGCTCAGGTTATGATCCCAGCATCCTAGGATTGAGTCCCTGCCCAACGGGGAGCCTGCTTCTTCCTCTGCCTGCTGCTCCCCCTGCTTGTGCTCTCTCTCTCTGACAAATAAATAAACATCTTTTTTAAAAAGCCCACAAACATATGTACATTAAAAACCTAGACAAGGACATTTAGACCAACAGCATTGACAATAGACCAAACTGGAAAACAACCCAATTTATCAAGAATAGGATAAATATTCATACCTCAGTTTCATAAGTATTTGTATCTCACAAACATAATGTTGAGACTAAGAAGCCAAACACGCACACAAAAATGCACACTATATTATTCTTATTGAAAATTTAGATAATCTCATATCAAACTCCAACGTAGGCAATCATCTTTTGATGGATCAGAACAGCTGTGGCTGAGGGAGGGACATAAGGAGGATTCTCAAATGTTGAAAATAAACTGTTTCTCAGCCTCAGGGATGATTAATTGGATGTGATCACTTTCAAAAATGTCACCAAGCTTTACACAGATGCATTTTATACTTGTCTGTGTGTTCATTTGTCTAAGCCAGTATGGGTTGCCATAATGAAAATACCACAGATTAGGCGACGTCAAAACAAACACTTTTCCCTCATAGTTCTGGAGTCTAGGAGTCTGAGAACAAGGTTCTGGCAAATTCCGTGTCTGGCAAGAACCCTCTTCCTGGTTCAGGGAGGGCTGTCTTCTCACTATATCCTAACATGGCAGAAGGAGCTAGAGAGTGCCCTAGAGTCCCTTTTATAAGGGCACTAATTCCATTCATGAGGGCCCCATCTTCATGACTTAATCAATCCCAAAGGCCCCACCTCCTCACACCATTACATTGAGAATTGGCACGCCCCATATGAATTTGGGGGTGGGGGGAAACAAACATTCAGCCCACAGATCATTACACTTTAAAGGAAAAATATCACTTTTTACAATGTGACCTCAGTTGACTACCTGGAAGAAACTGATGGCTTTAGCAAACCCAGTGGGTGGAGATAAGGGAGGTAGAAGTCAGTCTGAAATAGGTTTCTCACCGAGTGACTGCTTAAAAAATGCAGGCAACTCTTGAAAATTTTATTATGGATGAGAATAGGAAAGTAAGGCAGAAATACAGAGAGCCAGGGAGGGCTTGGTGCTCTGAGTATTTGGTCTTGTTAATGTGGGAGATTGAATTAGAATACGTTTGTTTGTCCTCCATTCTTCCCAGATGCATCGCACACTCAAGTCGGAGAACAAGTAGACTGGGTAGAGGGGGACTGATGAGCGAGGAGAGGAGCAAAGAGAATTGTGGGAACAGCAGGGTCACAGAGAAGGGAGGACTAGTGGGGATACATCTGGAGCAAACTCCAAGCATTCCAGGAGAGGAAAGTCTGCTGGGAACAACTTCTTTTGAGGGTTTTACTTTTAATATCCTATGAAGTTTCCTTATCTTTTCTTCCACAATAGAAATTTTGTTCCAATATATTTAAAGACAAAGTCAAGGCCTGGGGCATTAAAAAAAAAAAAAAAAAAAAAAAGGACATTTCCCTAGGGTTCAAAGTGATTGGAAAGGGAAGGAGGTGGAGAAGTCTCCTATTTCTTGCCTCACTTGGGGTGAAGTGTCCAAGGATGGACCTTCTATTCGATGAGGGCCAAGGCCATACCTGGTTAGGGCTCACCATCACATCCCCAGCACAGAGCCTGGAAAATAGAAGGTACTCCATAAAGATTTAGAGAAAGAATGATGAAAGGCCCTACAGTTGCTCAGTGGATAGGCAAGTCATGCGACTCTAGTCACGCTGAAGAATCTATCAGGGCTGACTCTCCAGTCCAGGTGTTAGAGCCTCTCACCTGGGTGGGGAATGGCCTTCCTTATCTGACTGGAGTGTCTCCCCATGTGTCTTTGCTTACCCGAAGCGCTGCCTGGACCGCTGTTCTTAGCTATTATTACAGACAACTGGGGTGACACTGGCCATCGCAACCCCCAACTCATGCTCCTATCTTCCAGTGAAGGCTTTTCTCTGAGTATCTTAGCTAAATGAGAAAGATGAACTTCTGCTCTCGGTTATAGATACCGTGTGTTCAATGACATCAGCCCTACTCATAAAGGATTTTCACAACACAACAGAGTGCAGTTATTGTCAAACATTTTGGATACTCATGACCAAAATAATAATAAATATCCACAGAGCATTTCCTACATGCTAAGCGTGATGATTACCCTCCTAACAATTCCGTCAGGCAGTATTGTTACCTGCATTTTACAGAGGAGGGGACTGAGGCACAGAGGGTGACAGCAACTTGCCCGAGACCAAGCAGAGAGTGAGCAGCAAGACCAGCTTGCTGCCCAGCGGCTTCATTCTGGGCTCTCAAGAGAGGGAGCCCCCGCCAAGTTGAGACCTGGCCCCCAGAGCCCTCTCTCCCACAATGGACCCTATCCTGTCAGTGCTGTTGCTGTTGTGGTACTGGGAGCCCAGACTGTCAGCCGGCCCTCGGTCGTGAGCGTCGGAGCTTTCCCAAGAACCTTGGAGAACCTGTCTGGGGGTGACCGGTGAGTCCTGCTCTCCGTGTACCCTCCCGTCGTTCGTTCATGGAGTTCGCCCGGGAAGGAGAGCTCTCACTGGTGGGAGGCCGCTCGCCCTCACTGCAAATGCGTGGGCATCAGCTCCTCATCTCCAAGTTCTGTTTTGATCTTTTTTTTTTCTCATCTTCATGTTTGAACCCATTTCCTCTGCTATTGATGCTAAGAGTTGACTTTTTATCTTTCGCCACTTAAAATTTCCAACCACTACACCTTTAAAAAGAGGACATGCAAGACTTCTAAATAAAAGGAGATTAATTCCCAAAGAAACCTTAGCCCCACCCCATCACCCAAAGAAGCTGATGGCTTATCAGACTTTTAGGAGGTCCCTGAGCACAACCCCTTTTTGGTCCCATCAGAGGCTGGCACTCCACAGGAGACCAGTATAGAGATCCCCTGTCCCTGAGAGACCAGCCCATTTCTTTATTCAGGTCACTGTTATAAGCTGAATTATGTCCCCCCAAATTCACAAGTTGAAACCCTAACCCCCAGTACCTCTGTGACTGTATTTGGAGACAGGACCTGTACAGGGATAATTGAGTTTAAGATGAGGCCTTGGAGTGGGCCCTAATCCAACCCAATTGGTGTCCTGATAACAGGACCTTTGGGACACAGAGACAGACACCAGGAGTGCGCATGCGTAGAGACAAGCATGCGAAGAGGCAGTAAGAGGGCAGCCATCTGCCAGCCAAGGACACAGGCCTCCCAGGAAACCAGCCCTCCTGACACCTTGACCTTGGACTTCCAGCTTCCAGGCTAGAAGAAAATAAACTTCCGTTGTTTTAGCCACCCAGCTGTAGTGCTGGGTTATGGTCCTAGCAAACCAGTATTCCCTTAAATGGTCCCTTCAAATAAGGTGGGCTACAATCCAAAATGGCTCCTGGTCCCCTATGTAACTGTAGGTCTAAGTGCGATGTAACGGCACCTTAGCCACAGTGTGGCCGAGCAGGGCACAGAGCTTCAAGCAGCATCAGGGAAAGTTTGAGCCTGGCTGAGGATGGCAACACTGCCTGGCCTCCCAGAGCTTGGGAGGGAACCAGGAATTAGGAAGACTAGTGAAAAGCGGGTATAGACCCATTTTTCTTAACCCTGGCTCCAGAGTTTTAAAGACTACCCATGATTGCCTCTACCTACCCCAATACTTACCCTCTGGGGGTGAGTCCTGGGAATCTGTATAGTTCTAATCCTCCAGATGATTCTACTATGCAGCCAGGTCTGAGAAACACAGGGTTAGGAGATACATCTTATTTTGTTCTTTATCATTTGCTGAGATCCCTACTTGGAATCTCTCTGATATTAAAATCCAGGGGCATTTCACTGGTTACAAAGGCCCATTTACTAGGCGATAGGACTTGCAGAACATACCATTCTTGACACTCGCAGATGGCCAAAGCTGTGTGTGTGTGCATGTGCGTGACTGTATGTGCCCACATATGCACAAACATTTATAATTACCCTGTGGTGATCCTTTCTTGTTTATGAAGCACTTTCATCAACAGGGTCTTACCCAGTCACCTTACTAAAGAAGGCTCACTGCTGATGCTGTCCCCATTTTACCGAGGAGAAAAGAAAGCTTCCTTGAAGATTAATGGGATCATCCTGTACAGATGGGTGGATGGGGTCCTGCATGAGAGCTCTGGGCAAAAGCACAGTGCAGCTGAGATAAGCTCGTGCAGGGCTCTCAAGCCCTGGCCCAGGATTGTACCCACCCTGAGGAATGCTGAGTTCTTCTTGTTCACACAAAGCTATTGTGTGTGCTAGTGGCAGCCCCCGAAGTTGAAGGGTCAGATGCCAGAGCCTATAATCCCTACCCCCACGACCCATACTATTAATACCACTGATCCCCACAGGATACTCAGCTCAAAAGGCTGGGCACTAGGGCACTCCCCGGCTAGCAGGGTGTCCTTGCTGCCCCCTCCACAGAGGTAAGAGGAGCAGAGCAGCCAGAGGCTGTGCAGTTCATGGGGGGAAGGGGGCACTGGTCTGAGATGGGCATACTCTGGGCATGCTCCTGGGGCCTATACTGACCAAGAGACTGAACAACATGCTTTGCTTCTCTGGGTTTCCATCTCCCTAGATGATGTACCCCTACTCCTAACAATCGGTATGTTTGTTTAGACAATCTGTATGTTTAGGAAGCTAAACCTATCTATTGAATCCCAGTTCTTCATGAGAATAAACAGAGAGGGGTGCCTGGGCGGCTCAGTGGGTTAAAGCCTCTGCCTTCAGCACAGGTCATGATCCCAGGGTCCTGGGATTAAGCCCCACATCTGGCTCCCTGCTCCACAGGGAGTCTGCTTTTCCTTCTCCCTTTGCCCCCACCCCACTTATGCTCTCTCTCGTTCTAGGAAGGAAAGGAAAGAAGGAAGGAAAGAGGGGCACCTGGATGGCTCAGTCAGTTCAACATCTGCCTTCAGCTTCAGTCATGATCACTGGGTCCTGGGATCGAACCCCATGTTGGGCTCCCTGCTCCACAGGAAGTCTGCTTCTCCCACTCCCTCTGCCACGCCCCCCGCCCAACTCGTGCTCTCTCTCTCTCAGTCTTGCTCTCTCTCTCTTTCAAATAAATAAAATCTTTAAAAAAAAAAAGAAAAGAAAGATGAAACAGAGAGGGAAGGGTTGCTGATACTACTTTAAGATGTTCAGATCCATTAGAGAAACACAGTCTCCTCTTTGCTAAAATAAGAAATTCATCTAATTTCAGTAGGCCTGGAGGTGAGATCTATAGAGTGTGAATAAAGGGTCAGCTCAGACTGACAGTGACAGTGATATCTCTTTCTTTTCTTTCCATTTTTTAAATTATGAAAGTAAGCCCGCATCACTAAACGCAGAGTCTGGCATTTATAGTTTATATATTCAGAGTTATAGAACATATGCTCTAAAATCTTAAAGTCATGAAAATGAATTTTTCTTCTCCCACCTTAACCACTATGGGGTAATGCCCTATTCCCACTACAGGAAGGTGTGCGTGCTCTCTCTCTCTCTCTCTCTCTCTCTCCCTCCCCCTCATTCTGTGGAGAGACCATGCTGTTGCCTCTGGGACATAATTTTCTTCCATAGCCACTCACTATGGAAAAAATCCATGAACATAAGGCTACGCTGGGTTTTGGTTCCAGGGTGAGAATGATTGGGAAGGACTGAGGCTCCCTGTCCCTGCCTCTCCTAACAAGGAGCTCAAGGTGGGCAGAAGACAGAAAAAGACACTGACTCAAGATAACATTGTGGTGACAGTGCTTTTCAATACAAGGATATGTAACTAGCCATCTCACCACTCACCGTGGACAAGCTGGATAGCACAATGTAATCCTTTCTCCTGGAAGATTTCCTGACAGTGACTCAGACACAAGTTATAAGTCCACAGATGCACAGGACTTAAAAATACAAAATACTGTGTTCTTTTGACACATCTAAACCCAAGCCTCTTTGCACTCTCACTTTGGATGCCATCTCTGTTAGGATTCTAATAATGCCCCCAAGTTAAAAAGGACTCTACAATGGTCCATCTGCTTTGCCAAACAGTCTTGTAGTTTATCGAAGGGTTCAACATCGACTTGTCATATGACACAGCACTTTTGCTCTTAGGTATCTACTCGAGATAAATGAAAACATTTGTCTACATCTAACTTGCACATGAATGTTCACTGTAGCATTATTCATAATGACCAAAAAAATAGATACAATCCAAATATCTTCCAACTGATGAATGGAAAAGTAAAATGTGACGTGATGTCAGTAATAAAAAGGAATGAATTGGTAATACTTGCTACAACATGGATGAACCTTGAAAACATGCCAAGTAAAAGAATACTGTCACAAAAGACCACATGTTATAGGATTTCATTTATATGAAATGTTCAGAATAGACAAATCTACAGAGACGGAAAGTAGATTAGTGTTTTCCTAGGGTTGGTAGTTGGTGAGATAGGAGGAGCAAAATGGGGGTGAGAAGGTGAAGGACTGCTAATGGTAAGGGTTTTATTAAAGGGGGAGTAGTTAAAATAATCTAAAATTGACTGTGATGATAGTTACATAACCGTGAATATACTAACAGCCACCGAATTGTCCATTTTAAATGGCAGAATTGAGGGGCACCTGGGTGCTCAGTCGGTTGAGCAGCTAATTCTTGGTTTTGGCTCAGGTTATCATCTCAGGGTTGTGAGATCAAACCCTGAATCAGGCTCTGCATTCAGCGGGGAGTCTACCTGAGATTCTCTCTCTCCCACTGCTTCTCTCCTGGCTCGTGTGAGCTCTCTGTCTATCAAATAAATAAATAAATCTCATAAATAAGTGGTGGAATTAAATGGTATGTAAATTGTATCTTATGATGTTATTTTAGAAGGGACTAGACAGAAGCAAACTGATAACAAAAGTGAAAAAGAATTCCAATCCAAACTAAGTGCATAATTTTTTGGTGCTTTACTTAAAAATGAGCTATAATGGTCTAACCCACCAGCTCTTTAGTTCAGGAAACAGAAACCCTCCATGCTGCTGGCAGTTGGTTGTAAAACATCAAAGCCAGATGGGTGGGGCATCTATGATGGGATGGAACTATCTGAGAATATCTCTGCCTCAGAGCCACATCCTGACTAAATCCTCCCAGGAACAGAAATAAGGTTGCCGATCTGGTCATCCATATTTCCTGAAAGAAGATCAAGTCTGTTCATGAGGTACAGCTCTTGGTAGAACGGTGTGGTGCCTGAGGCATACCTCATGCCCCAGCCTCCCAGAAGGAGCATACAAAGACCTTTCAAAGGATAGGACATTGAGAATGAGGGGAAGTAAAGAGACAAATTGCAGGCTGAATGGTTGGAGGAGAGGGATGTCCACAAGAATAGGAAGCGTCCCCAGTTCTGTGAGGAAGAAGAGAGCTACCATAACTTGGGAGTGATTTGGGACACCCAGGCAGTGATCTCTGGCTGTCATTTAGATATGCCAGGACAAAGGCAGAGCCAAGGCCAGAGCTCAGTTGTTGCAAGACAATCTTTCATGCCCTTTTTTTTTCATCTAGTCATTCACCCACTTAGCCGCTCATTGAATGAACATTTACTGAGTCCCTACTAAGCGCAGTATCAAGCTGATCTGGGAGACAAAAAGATCCCTCTGGGACCTTACAGCCTCAGGGTCTTAAGACATGTCCCAACAGTCTTTGGAGCCAGAGGACCCTCCTGAAGCCAGGAACAGCAACAGCTTCCTATTTCATGTAAGACCTTGGAGATAATCAGAGCGCTTACCGGTGCACTCCACAATCTCAACCAATAGGCAAGAAAATTATCACCTGCCTGGACAGATAACAAAATAATGGCTCTTAGGGCCTCAGGGGCTTATTCCATATGTCTCCATGGGTAGCAAAGCTGTCCTAGATTCCAGGTCTTTTTACTTCTTACTGATGCTCTTTCTGTGGCCACTTGAAAACCAGCCACCCAAAAAGCACCCACCGCCCTAGAGCTTTGTGCTACATGTAGGAACTTGTAGGGAAACTCAGGCAAGTGGTGGCAGCAATGAACAGTTTGTACTCTGGGGCACCTTGATGGAACTATCTTTGCAGGATCAAGGGCAACCAGGAAGCCTGGCGCATTTGACAACTCAGCTGTTCCAACCCAGCCCGCACCCCCAGATAAGCTCAGAGCTCCACTCAGTCATTGAACTCCCATGACTCAGACACAGTGCACAGGAACCTACCACCAAATAACACAACACCATTGTGTAGACACAGTTCACTGGCTTATCTGACTCCTCACCATCCTCCCCGCCCCACAAGCTCAGTTCTGGCCAATGTGATGTAAGTGGCAGTCAATGATGGGGTTCCTAGCTAAGCTTTCGGATTTGGGGTATGAGTGTTGCCTACATCCATCTTGCATCTCACCACCACAAGGAAAAGTTCAGGACAATCACACCATGAGGCCAGCAAGCAGGCACCTTCCCACATAAAGCGACAAAATAAACACTTTCGGTTATAAACTACCGAGGACAAATTCCATTCCTTGATTTCTTGATTGACAGAAGGTATAGAGTTTGCAATTAGACACGTTCAAATACTGACGAGTTGGAAAAAAGTCTATTACCTCATCTTCCTCACCCTCCTCCGTTTCTTCATCGGTAAAATGGAAATAATAAACTGGCCTCTTAGAGTTTCTAGAAGGCTAAAATCTGGTAATTATGAAGGTGTCTAGCACATTGCCTGGTATATAGTATTAGCTCTTTTCTCTTAAGAATTCTGAATTTGTGGGGGCGCTTGGATGGCTCAGTTGGTTAAATGTCTGCCTTCACTAGGTCAGGATCCCAGAGTTTCAGGATGGAGGTAAGCTCAGCAGGGAGTCTACTTCTCCCTCTGGCCTCCCTCTCCCTCCTTTCCCCTCTTGTTCTCTCTCACTCTCTCTCAAATAAATAACATCTTAAAAACCAAAGAATCCTGAATTTGTTATTAATGCAATTTAATAATTGCATTACTGCTTCTTTTTCTCTTAGGTATACTAACCTGCCAAGAAACTTGTCAGAGATTTTGTAAAAAGACATTAATGTTTAAAATATATTCTAGTTTGTAAGTTCTTCTATATCTTAAAAAAGTCATAAAATTACTTTCCTATGATGATATATAGTACAAGTATTTCTGATAGATGTACCTTTCACCCATAATGAATATTTACTAAAGCAAGATAACATTCAATAATATTGAAGCAGCCAGTAAGCACTTCTAGAATACCTTTTCTTGGTTTAGATCACATGCTAAATATCCCAAATGCTAAAAGATGTGATTTTTCTCAGATGTTTGATTTCTAGTTAGAGGCATATGAAAGGTTTTGGGGATTTTTTTCTTTTTAAGTTTCTCTAACCAGGGGTAGAATTAAAACAATTAAAGGCAAAAATCCCATTACAAATTTTAAAAAAAGAGTTAAATAATTCACTGTAAAACAGTATTTTTTACTCTGATAATTTATGATATATACATTTAAATAATTTGTTTCTAAAATTTTAAATGAGAGGTGTTTTTTTTTTTTTTCATTCACAGCAGGGAAATGCATTTTTCATTCTGAGATTGTGAGAGCATAATGGTTAATAGTAGAGCTTCTGGTACTAGGCCACCTGTGTTCAAATCCCAGCTCTGATACTTAATAGTTAATATGTCCTGACTGTGTCATTTAACATTTCTATACCCCGGGTCCCTCTCTATAAAATAATCATGATCCTTTACCCTATAGGAGCGTTATAAAGATTAAATATGGTTTGAACAGCGCCAGATACTCCCCACGCGCTGAAAGCAGTATGAACAGTTAACTAACCAATAGTTGTTTTCTATGAGAAAATTCCAGTCTGTATATCTATTTCCAAGCAGAATCTTAGATAGTGAGGATTTCTTTTTCTTCTGCACTCTGCACAAAGATTCCAGGTAGCTTTCCAAAGGCTTGAGACCTTGGTATTCTCCTATTTCTGGCTGATTTTTAGTGATCTTCCTTGCCTCGTGTGCCTAGAGTTAGAAGAGCTGAACCAGGGGCAGATGGCCAGGGTATTGGAGAAACCCGGAAAAAGCCCCAGGTCTTCTCTGGGACAGGAAAACTGAGGGGAGATGCCATTGTCAGTTCTCCAGCCAGCGCCGCAATGGGCTCAGCTGGACCATGCACCTTGTCCAGGTGCCTAGGAAGGCAGGCTCTGGGTTTGTAGTCCTTAAACCACAGGCAGCTCCAGATCACCTCAAAGTTCCTCCCCAGGGTACTTTTGCAGCCCCTGTCTCAAGGAGACCACAGCCCTCAGACAGTTGCAGAGCAAAGCTCCTCCCCCCCGTGCCACGCCCCCCAAGGATTCTTTAGCTCCGCCCCTCAAGGCTGGCGGGGAATCCACCCTAACCATGCCCAGGCACAGGCTGTCTCACTCCTCTCAAAAGGGAATGTTCTTATTTAGGAACACTGAGATAAGTAGTTAAAGACAGTTTTTGGTGATTCTACCATGAAAATGAGACAAGCGAATTTAAAAAAAAAAAAAAAAAGTCTGTCCTAATTTGGAGTCTAAGAGGTAAAAAGGCAACCTAATTTGGAAAGTCCCATCAATTGTCAAAGTGAAAACTGAATTCTCAAACTGAATCAGATCCTCCGATTGACTTAAGGTCCAAATGAACAACGCTTTGGATCACATATATCTGCATATCTCTTGAACAACAGAAAGTATTGGAGAAGTTCCTTCTGAGAGTGGAGACTTAGAAAACCAACATTTAATTAGCTTTATTTAATTAGTATGGTTCAAGAAAACAAGTCGCACATGCTGTGTATTACTGCCCCCCAGTGTCCACTGCCGTTGTTGGTACATACATTTTCTTGGAAAGAACAGCACTCCTGGTGACTTCCTGACTTGTAGTATAATTTTAACGAAGAGGTTTGCTTTGCTCAATGTCCAATGAATTCTCACTGTCTTCCTGAGTCGATAATTTAGTATTCAGAATTGTGAGCCTAAAAATCAAAGATGAGAAAAAACAAAAACAGAACAAAACACGCCTGGATAACTCAAGGGGTTGCTGTAAATATTACACCTTGTGAAAGCACTCCAAAATTGACAATATTTCAGAAAGAAAAAGTATCTGTAATTCCTAGTTAAAACTTCTCAGGCAGCTTTCTGTAACAAAGGACTTATTGTCTTCCTCCTTTGGTTCCATGACTTTAGGCTAGTAGCATTTTCTGCCCTGAAGACAGACAGAGACAGGTACTCTCCAGCCCATCAATTGGTCCCCACTTAGGACCTCTTTTGAGAAGTCTGGTGAGAGCAGAAAGTGAACTGCATTCACTACTAGAACCTACTTCAAATAAAAATAACAGATGATCCCAGTGGAATCTGGGTATTTCCTTAAATTCCCATGACTGACATCATATCTTTGTTACCAGTTGCTGCCCAGATGTCCACATTAGGTTTAGAATTAGCTCCCTTTTCTGCACCTGTTCCTTCAGCTATGCAGAGTCCGCAAATACACTTAACAGTCCAACGTCCTTCTTTACTCTTTGAAAGCCCACAAGGCGGTAGACTGAATGTAAAATTAACCTGTGTGCATGAATGAGTGGGCATCTGCATTTATCACAGGAATAAATAATTATATTTGTTCTAAATTAATTTTAATATTTCCAAGCCCTTATTCTGTTAGGCTGATGAGTATCTCAATCAGACCAATTACTGGGGCTTTCCCCCTCATCCTAGCCCCAGAATCATCAAAGGGTCTGAGGCATCTTATGCAGAACCGAACACTCAGAAAAGGCTTCCTCATATTTGATCCACATTTGTGGTCACAGACATAGGTGAGGAAACTGAGTTCTAGACAGGAGATAGTTTGCTTCATATTTCACAAGTCATTAGAAGAGTCAGTGCTAAAACCTGAGTCTTCTAACCACTTGTGGGAGTCTTCTGATCACAGATTTTTTTTTAAAGATTTTATTTATTTGACAGACAGAGATCACAAGTAGGCAGAGAGGCAGGCAGAGAAAGAGGAGGAAGCAGGCTCCCCGCAGAGCAGAGAGCCCGATGTGAGGCTCGATCCCAGAAGGCAGAGGCTTAAACCCACTGAGCCACCCAGGCACCCCTGATCACAGGATTTTTTTAAAACAGTACTTTTTTTTTTTTCATCTTGTTGGAGTTGTTACAATTCATAGTGTTTTTTGCAACACTACTCACCTCACCCTCTTCCTCCATCCCTCAAAATAATGATAAAACCTGTCATTCATTCAGCTGTGCTAGGTGCTTTCCATTCATGATCTAATTTGAATTTCCCATCAACCCTGTGAGTGATTCTCATTTTACAGAGGAGATTCAGAGAGGTTAAATAACACACACGCAGTCACATAAACAGTGAACTTGAGTTTGGCTGGCTAACCTATGTACTTAACTACCATGCTATGTCACCTTAGAAGAAAGGAAAAAACAGTATATTTTTTTAAAGATCAAACTGAATCAAAACGTTGTTTTACTTCTTTGGGAAGAATTTTAGATACTAGATTATGAAACCACTGGTTGGGATTCCTACATTAGTCTCCACTCTTTTGTGGAATACTAGGACAGTGAATAAATTCATTCCAAAAATTCACTGTAAAATCACCGTAGACAGGATAGTAACTTAGACCTAACATTCTAAGGCTTCTTGCAATTAAGGTCTTACTGACAATAATTAAGCCTCCTCCTAGGGACAGCGCAGAATGTGAATCCCGGACCCCATCCTACTACAATATTTGCCTAAATGTATCTCTTTTTCCATTTATCTCCATTTTAAGAGGCTGCTAGATTCTCACAACTGGCTTTGGTATCTTGAGAAAAAAACTAGAGTAAAATCTCAGGGCCTTGAGGAAATAATGAAAAAAATAAAGACAGAAGAAATAAAGCCAGAATTTTTTAAAGAGTCAATATGAGGTGAGAAAAAGAGCATTTGTAACTTTAACTTCAAAGAGAACTTTTCAAAAGCCCAGAATTTAGAAGTGGAAATATCTTTTATTCAAGCCTGCCCTCTTGAGGTCAACTTGAGAAACAGTCTTTGGGGAGAATCTGTGCCGTATAAAATGAAAATGACAGTTTGGAATGATTTTTAAAATAATAATAATAGGGCACCTGGGTGGCTCAGTTGGTTAAGCAACTGCCTTTGGCACAGGTCATGATCCTGGTAGTCCCAGGATCAAGTCCCACATCAGGCGCTCTGCTCATCAGGGAGCCGGCTTCTCCCTCTGCCCCTTGCCCCTTTCATGCTCACGCTCTCTCTCTCAAATAAATAAAATCTTTAAAAATAAAAATAATAATAATAAGTAAAAAATCATAGATTACTCTCAGAAAACATAAATTCAAATCTTGCCTCTGTCAACATGGTAAGAATCATCGTTGACTGAATCATGCTTTGGCCAATGTCCTCCAGCCAAAGACCACCAGAAATCTAAATGTTGCTAAACAAATTGGATGATTACGGGTTGCTGTGAGGGAGACATACATGATGGGAGAAATGCTGGGGAGGTTCAGCTGAATCTCAGCAGAGTTCCAAATTTGTTAATGCCCTTCAACCAAGGACTATCTACAATGGTAAATTGGATTATTACTCATTGCAGCAACACATAACATGGGGAACCATGGGGCAACTTAGGAATAAATGTCAGAAAGAACTTACAGGGTTTGAGGAAAGTTTAAGGAAGTGGCTTTAGATTCAGTACTATCAGGAAATGGGGGTAGTTCTGTGGCTGAGTATCTGAATAAGCCTTATCTAGAAAGAGGGAAGGTTAGAGTTAGGCTTAATCTATAATTGTTAAGAAAGAAGCAATCATTCATATTAGCCAGGACAGGGAGATAGTTTGGTCATTTTATGGTTTAGACAGAGTTCATGTTTTTCTGTGTTCTCAAACATAACTGGAGAGTGGTTTTGTTGTTTTTGCCTTGATCCATGATGATTGTAGAGCAGTCTGATTTTGACATTCTGAGAGCCTATTCATGTTTAATAGAAAAATGCCAAGTCCAGCTCATAGGCACAATAAGGCCTACAAGACAGTATTGAGCTAGCTCCCAGATATCAGGGATGTTTTTCTCTCTCTTTGAAATGTCTACGACCCAAACCTTGAAAAGAGCCCGAAGTACACAGCCAAGGATGTTTTGATAGAGAACTGAATCAGAATCAATAAAAAAAAAAAAAACAGGGTTTTAAAATTTATAACTAATAGCTATGCTCTTAAGAGCCTTTATAGAAGCTGCAAATGAAGTTAAATCAGATTAAATGTGATCAGTTATGGAATATTGTGATGGTTAATTTTATGTCAACTTAATTGGGCCACACGGTACCCACATGTTTGGCCAAATATTATTCCAGGTGTGTCTTTGAGAGGCTATCTGGGTGAGATCAACATTTGGATCAGTAGGTTGAGGAAAGCAGATTGTCCCCCTTGAGGTGGGTGAGCCTTGTGCCAGTAATGGAGGATCTGAACAGAACACACACACACAGAGACACACTCTCTCTCTCTCTCTCTTTCTCTGTTAGTTCTGATTCTCTGGAGAGTGCTGACTAATACAAAATATCAAGGTATGATCAACTGGTATCAGTCATATACAGAAAGTCCATTTACAAACAACAACTTCTTTAACCTTTTTCATTTTGGGAAACATTTCATACACTTGACATAAGAAAGAATAAAGAGATCTTTTCAAGAGAAAAACTGTTCTTCATGATCTTTGACCAAGAAGTTTCTGTGTACCTGCAAGGGCATCAATCCTGTAATGGAGGGACACAGTCAGTTGCTGAGTGCTCCTTAATGCAAGCTTTAGTCGAGGGCTCTGCCATAAACCCAAGCTTCCTTATGGGATCCCTCTTAAGAAATTAAAACACGAGTTCCCGCGGCTGCGGTCCGGTGCGGGGCATGGAGCGGATCCCAGCGCTCGGCCTGGGCACCTGGCAGGCGGCTCCAGGGGAAGTGACAGAGGCAGTGAAATTGGCCATCGACGCCGGATATCGGCACTTCGACTGCGCCTACTTATACCACAACGAGAGTGAGATTGGAGCCGGGATCCAGTGCAAGATCAAGGAGGGTGTGGTGAAGCGGGAGGACCTGTTTATCGTCAGTAAGCTCTGGTGCACCAGCCATGAGAAGTCCCTGGTGAAAGCAGCATGCACCAAGAGTCTGAGGGCCTTGAAGCTGGATTACCTGGACCTCTACCTCATACACTGGCCCATGGGTTTCAAGCCCGGGGTGGAAGACATGCCTTTGGACCCCAGCGGCATGGTGATACCCAGTGACACCGACTTCCTGGACACGTGGGAGGCCATGGAGGACCTGGTGGTCATGGGGCTGGTGAAAGCCATCGGGGTGTCCAACTTCAACCATGAGCAGCTGGAGAGACTTTTGAACAAACCCAGCTTGAGATTCAGGCCAGTGACTAACCAGATTGAGTGCCACCCGTATCTGACCCAGAAGGACCTGATCCGTTTCTGCCAGTCCAGAGACGTGTCCGTGACTGCGTACCGGCCTCTCGGCGGTTCCAGTGAGGGGATGGACCTGATGAATGACCCCGTGATTCAGAGGGTGGCCCAGAAGTACAACAAGTCTCCGGCCCAGATTTTGCTGCGATTTCAGATCCAGAGGAATGTGATCGTGATCCCCAAATCAGTCAACCCAAAGCGGATTCTTGAGAATATCCAGGTGTTTGACTTTGAACTATCAGAACAGGATATGAAGGACATCTTCGGCCTGGACAGGAACTTCCGAATGTGCCGGCTACCCATAGCTGTGAACCACAAGGACTATCCTTTCAACATAGACTACTGAGCCTGGCTTCCCCTTTCCTCCTCCTCTGTCTGGACGGACACCCCCAGCTCCCACCCGGCCCGCCTCGGCACTGGGCGGCCAGGAAGGGGAGGGATGGGGTTTGATTCGGTGGATTCCCGCCTGGAACAGAAGCTGAGCTCCCTGAGAAATTCACACGGTTCAGCTGGTCTCCATGACAGAGACAAACACCACGGGGGCGATGATTACTCTCTAGAACCTCCGTCCTCAGAATCCTTTGAGCACAGTGTGATGGGGTTTTTACGAGACAAGCCAAGTGGCCTGTACTCTCGAACAAAAGATTGTGTGGTGGAAATACTCAAATACAAAAGTTGAGATCATTGCATGGTGAGCCCCCTCACCAACCCTGGGCCGGCCCCGCGTCGTCTGTGCGCCTCTGTCCCTGCCAATCCCCCAGAATTCACCTTCACACAACCAGGGAACACCTGGCTGAAAGTGGGAGATGCCTCAGTTCAACAGAGAGGCTTTTTTTCTTCTTCAGGTAAACCCGTGGAAACCCCAGCTTAGAGAGGACATGTGGGCCACTCCCGTCAGGCAGGCAGGGTCCACCTGGTCCTGGGGATCTGTCAAGAGGGCATGAGTGGGGGCGCCTTGGTGGCTCAGTGGGTTAAGCCTCTGCCTTCGGCTCAGGTCATGATCTCAGGGTCCTGGGATCGAGCCCCGCATCAGGCTTTCTGCTCTTGGGGGAGCCTGCTTCCCTTCTTCTCTCTCTGCCTAATTGTGATCTCTGTCTGTCAAATAAATAAAATCTTTAAAAAAAAAAAAGAAATTAAAACACACCAGCTATTCAGTTCCTAAGATATAAGTGTAAAAGCTCTGGAAGTCTCAAGGATACCAAGCAACTGTCCCAGGAAGGAAGGAAGAAAGGAAGGAAGGAAGGAAGGACGGACGGACATATGAAGACTTCAGAAGATGGGACCAGGATTTTTGGGGACTTGGAGAAACGGTCAGGAACCAAAAGAGGATTTTGTCAAGGGTGTCAAGTAAAAGGAAAATCTAGGGAGATAAGAGCCAGTCAGATATGTGTCTGGGCATCAAGTCTCAGAATAAGATTAATTTTTTAAAAGATTTTATTTATTTATTTGACAGACAGAGAGATCACAGGTAGGCAGAGAAGCAGGCAGAAAGAGAGGGGAAGCAGGCTTCCTAGAGAGCTCATGTGGGACTCGATCCCAGGACTCTGAGATCATGACCTGAGCTGAAGGCAGAGGTTTGACCCACTGAGCCACCCAGGTGTCCCAAGATTAACTTTTTAAAATGTCTTCATATTTGTGTATTCTCATGTGTATCGTACAAAAGGCTATGACCTCACAACCCCTGTGCCTCAGAAAAAAGGCAGACCACTTTCAGTGTGTGCCCCCCAAGCCTGCCCTTCTCAGTCAGCCTGAACCTTCAGGGTTTACCAGTGTTGCATCCTACCTTCAAAAACCAAATGCAAGAAAACCCCAGGATTTCTTCCCCCATAGGAGTCCAGCCTCCCAAGTAATTCCAAGGCTGCAGGACGGTATGATGGGATTTCACATCTAGCTTGAAGAATCAGGGTCAGGATGGTATGCCAGTAAAAGTGTGCAAGTCCCAAGTTTGGATATCCAGTGCCCTCACATACTGAATGTGGGATCAGCGGCAAGTTAGTACAAGAGCCTCGTTTTCCTTATAGGGCTGTTTTAGGGATGAAACCAGTAAGTATAACATCCAGTCCATAGCTCTGTCACCTAAATTGCACGTATGAGGGCCAACTTCCATTTAAATGACATCTACCTCATAGATGGAACATAAGGAACAGCACGGAGGACCATAGGGGAAGGGAGGGAAAGCTAAAGAGGGAGAAATCAGAGAGGGGGACAAACCATGAAAAACTCTGGACTCTGGGAAACAAACTGAGGGTTTCAGAGGGGAGGAGGGTGGGGAGTTGGGATAACACTAGTGATGCATACTGAGGAGGGCACATGCTGTGATGAGCATTGGATATTATACGTAATCATGAGTCATTGAACACTAAATCAAAAACTAATGCTGTACTATATAGAGGCTAACTGAACATAATAAAAATAAATAAATGTTTAAAAAATGGCATCTACCATGTGGCTGGCACCATACAACTCATTTTCACATGTTATATCTTTGAATCCTTACAAAGTCCCTGGGAGACAGTTCTTGTTCTTCTATGTCATAGGAGACTGGAACTGAAACCCTATTACAGCAAAGTAGAGTAGAAACTGTGCTGAGGGGCGGGGTTTGTCGGCCTCTCACTATAAGCTAAATCCTCTTTGAGCGGACAGGTCACAATTCAACATCGTGATAACACGATGGAGGTCCTATGGACAGAGTTCTAGTCAGCTTTCTCCACACTGACAGGCGTTTTTTGTTTTTTGTTTTTTTTCTTTACTGATAGGCACTTAAAAGAGGAAAATAAAATCTTGGGAAAGCTATAGGTACAGTGAATCTACATTTGCAATTTTTAACACTTGGAAGGAACTATCAGTATCATTTTTTCAGAACTTGTGTAAGCAGGCCCAAATCTGAAATACATTTTGTCCCAGAAGTTTTGGCTCTACTGTCAAAGATAACTGTGGTTACAGTGCTGCTTGAAAGGAACCGACTTTCTTCTGCTTTCTCTCACCTGCAAAGTTGTGAGTTGCCACCTGGTGATAGTAGAGTTCCACATCATCTGAGAGGAAAGGGGGCTCCTAAGCTGGAAATAAGCCACATAGAGATGCTGTTTAGGTTTTGTTCGAGGAGGAGGTTTCTCTATAAGAAAATGGCTAAAATCTAGGTTATTAAGTTAAACAAGTATTATCTACCCAGATGTACTCGAGAGTGAACTGGGGCATGGGGGAAGGAATTAGGCAAGTGAACAAGCCTTCTGCTTGTCCTCATTCCTAGAATGAGCTAAATTGAATGTCTGTTCTGCTCAATTACAGAACCCAGTCATAGGGCTATTCTCCTGGTTCACTTACAGCTTAGATCTTTCTAGCAGCGTCTTGGCCATCTCCTCTCCACCACAGCTTCCCTACTGTTCTTCATGTCCCATTTGTCCTCCCTCTCCCTGCTCTAAACCACAAGGAGCCTCTTTTCTGTCTTCTGGGACCCTCAAACCAAAATGCTGGCAGAATCTTTAATCAAAGCGTGCAATTTTTCTTTCTGCTTGTTTTAAACTTCATTTTGACAACTGTCTTGGGCCTCTCTCGCTATATTATTTGTAGATAAATAGTTTGAAGGCTCATGTATTCATTTTCTAAACTTGGATGACAAGCCAAGTTTTCAGTTCTAGGGCAAATAACAGTCCACGGACTTTCTCATGCTTCAGACCCAAATTATGCTTTAGAACCAGAAGAAGAGGGCAGCTTTAATTAACTTATTACACAATAGATGGCTCAAAACAGACAACTGCCATTGTCTGGCCTCGATCACCAAGGCCTTAAGACCAGGAGGCTGCCCTGACCCTGAAAATCAGGGCTTTTCTTTGTTGCAAACACACTTCTAAAATCTAATGGAAATAATTTCAGGAGAAATCATAAACATATCAGCTGCTCTTTTGTTCTTCAAAAAGAAAAATGTACTAAACTCAGCTCTTGATTTTATCCTACCACTAACCAGCACCCCAATTATCCTGGGGTCCTGGGATGGAATCCTACATAGGGCTCCTTGCTCATCGGGAAGTCTGCTGCTTCTTCTCATTCTCCCTGTGTGCTCCCCTCCCCTTCTTTCAAATAAGTAATAAAATCTTTTTAACAAAAATAAGCAAGGCTTATTTTCAATAAAGAGTTCTTTTTTTTCTTGTGTACTTGACTGTGCTGGGTGCTCTGGACATCTCAACAGGACCATGTCTCCTTTCCATAGTTGACCACCGTGTTACCCAGAATGTTCAGGGTTGGATTTTTGCCCCGGGAGGAACTCGCATGGGATTTAGAAAGCTAAGCTGTCCTTCTCAGGACACGGTGTCTGGGGGTGATGGCTTCTTGGGCTTTGTGCTGACAATAGCTCCCCGCCCTGCCCCAGATCCTCAGGCTGAAGTCCTTAGCGGACTATTTCTCTGGTCTTTCCCTGCAGTATCCAGAGCCTCCCTCCCTCAGCTGCCCCACACATACAGAGGCCCTATTTCTTACAATAAATCCCTTTACTCCTGCAATACTGGTAGTGGCTGTTTTCTGGATTGAACCCATTTTCATTACTAAAAGTTGTGTCAGTGGTCGAAGAAGAAGGAGAAGAAGGAGAAGAAGAAGGAGAAGGAGAAGGAGAAGGAGAAGAAGAAGAAGAAGAAGAAGAAGAAGAAGAAGAAGAAGAAGAAGAAGAAGAAGAAGAAGAAGAAGAAGAAAAAGAAACAACCTCACAATGCCCTGCAAAAAGTTTGTGCAGTGAAAGGAAACAAACAATACTCATTAATGGAGCAAATGGAAAAGACTTATCTACTTTTACAAATGGCTGAATTCATACAAGAAACAGAAGCATTTGAATGTAAGTAAAGATCCTGTATTAGGTAGGTTTATTGATAAAAAACCTAAATTTTTATTTTAGAAAACACGGCTCTTTAATTCTTCCCTATCCTCTCAACGACAGCTGACTGCTCTGCCAGATTCCCTGGGATTCTTTAGCATATTTCCCAGCATGCCTCTTGCCTCATCCCCTCTACACTGTAGCCTTATGTCCTGTTTTTAATATCTGAAATAGGAACTCTACTGACACTTAATGCATTCCACTGACATTGGCTAGCTGACTTCTTGTAATTGTCTGACCTTCTCATCTTCTCTGCATGTTAAAATTACTTAAGGAATGGATGTGCTAAAAGTTCAGTGTCCTAAGATTGTTGGAGGAAAAGGTCACATGAATCCAATAAACACATAATTTTATTTTTCACTTGTGATGAAATCCATTATCCATTACCATATGCCTGGCAAGAAAAAAAGTGGAGAAAAGCATTGAGCCTTCAGAGAATGCTGGCAGGTCTCTCTTCCTCCCAAACACATACCCCTATGTTGGTCTATGTTTAAATTAAATTTCTAACTTAAGAGTTCTAGAGTAGTGAACTTTTGTTTTATGTACATTTTAAAATTTAATATGTAATAAGACAAGTAAGAAGGTAAATATTAAGCAATAAACTTGGAAAAGTTGTATTATAATTATGGTTTAAAGCTTTATGGGAGTTTTTCCTTGTGAGGACTACGTTAAACTTAAATTACGATGAGTTAATTTTATGCCTCTGACTTTTTTCCCCAACCAAGGATGGGGTAGGTTTTGCTATAGTAACAAACACCCTGCCCCCACTCCCACAAAATCTCAGTGGCTGTTCATAGCAGAAGTTTATTTCTCACTAACAAATGTGGTACAGTGTGAGCTTTGAGAGAAGCCCTGCCCATTATTCTCACTTAGGCATCCAGGCATTACTGGAGACCAAGCACCATGTTTTTCCAGAATTAGAGGAGCAGAAGGAAGAGAGCTGGAGACTTGTGCACTCAAGTGACACATGGCACTTCCTTTCACACTCTAGTGTTTAAATCAAATCATGTTTTCTCACTTAGTTTCAGAGTGGATGAAGAACTATAATCCTATCAGAGACCAGAGGAACAGCTAGAACATGTATACATAAGTCTTCCTCAAGTTCTTTTTTAGATCATTGGGGGGAAATATTCTCCCTAAGGGATGAAAACTGGTTCTCTAGGGAAATCTGCAGTTATAATTAGGGACTTCAACACCCCTTTCTCAGCTACCAATAATATTACTGGAAAAGAAATCAGCAAGGATACAGGAGCTCTACACAGCACAATCAACCAATAGGTTCCAGTTGACATTTATAGAGCATTCTGCCAAACAATAACATAATACACATTTTTGTCTCAACTGCACATCAAACATTAGTGAAAACAGTCCCTATCTTTAGCAATAAAACAAATCTCAATAAATTTAAAAGAACGGAAATAATACAGACTGTGCTCTGTGGTCATAATGGAATCAAGCTAGCAATCCATAACAGAAAGACAATGGAAAAATGTCTAAACCCATGAAAATTATACCACACACTTCTAAATAATACTTAGGTCAAATGGAAAGTCCCAAAAGAAATTTAAAAATATGTAGAACTGAATAAAAAGAAAATACAACATATAATGTCAATAAAACAGTACTAGGAGGAAGATTAATAGCACTAAATGTCTATCTCAAGAGACTAAAAAAGGAACAAAATAAACTCAAAACAAAAAGAAGGAATGGAGAAATAGAGAGCAGAAGTCAATGAAATTGAATATAAGAGAATAAGAGAACAAAACAAAAAACGGACTCTTTAAAAATTTCAATAAAACTGATACACCTCCAGGGGCACCTGGGTGGATCAGTGGATTAAAGCCCCTGCCTTTGGCTCAGGTCATGATCCTGGAATTCTGGGATTGGGTCCCACATCGGGCTCCCAGCTCCTCGGGAAGTCTGTTTTTCCTTCTGACCTTCTCCCCTCTCATGTTCTCTCTCACTATCTCTTTCTCTCAAATAAATAAATAAAATCTTTAATTTAAAAAAATGAAATAGGGAATAGCACTACAGATCCTACAGCCATTAAAAAGGTAATAAAGGAATAATCTAAGTAATTTTATATTCACAAATCAACAACTTAGAAGAAATAAATTAACTCCTCAAGACCCAGAAACTCTCAGAATTCAATGAAGATGATATATATAATCTGAATAGCAATTGAAGAAATTGACTTCATAATTTCAAAGCTCCCAGAAAATAAATCCCCAGACCCAGATGGTTTTACTGGAGAACACTATCAAATATTTAAAGAATTAGCATCAATTTTACAAAATTTCTTCCAGAAAAGAGAAGGGGGGACACTTCTGAATTCTACGAGGCCACTATTACTCCAACACCAAAAGCAGACAAAAATGGTACAAAATGAGAAAATTACAATAACCAGTATCTGTCATGAACATAGACACAATAATCGTCAATAAAATATTAGCAAGGTAAATCCAATAATGTGTAAAAAGAATTATATATTATGACCATAGAGGGATTTATTTCAGGTATGTAAGACTGTTTAAGTATTTGAAAATTAACCAGTATAACTCATCATATCAGCAAATTCAAAAGAAAAATTATATGATCGTGTCAGATGATGCCACTTCCCCTCTAACAGATCCAATACTTACTCATATAAAAGTTTTCACCAAGATAAGAAAGAGGGGAAATGCCCCAACTTGATAAAGAAAGCCTACCTAAAACCTGCAGCTCTCATCATATTTAATGGTGAAAGATGTAATGCTTTCCCCCTAAGATGAGGAACAAAGCAGGAATGTCCATTCACTCAAACAACTCTTGTTCAATATAGTATTGGAAATTCTAGCCAGTAAAATAAGGTAAGAAAAGGAGATAAAAGACATACCTGTTAAAAAAGAAGAAATAAAACCATCTCTATTTACAAATGACATGATTTTCCATGTAGACTATTTGAAGGCATCTACCAAAACAAAAACAAAAAGAAAAAAGAAAAAAAAAACAAAAAAACAAAGAGAAACACTCCAAGAAGTAATAAGTTAATTCAGCAAGGTTACAGGACACAAGATCAACATACCAAAACCAATCATGTTCCCATGAACTAATTATAAACACATGGAAACCAAAATAAAATACAATACCATTTCAGGTTCTTCAAAGAAAACGAAACACCTAGGTATACATTTAACAAAACATGTGTAGGATTTGATTATTACGAAATTCTGACAAAAGAAGAAATCAAAGAAGATATAAATAAATGAAGGGACATACCTTGTAATGGATTACAAAAAAGATATCATTCCTTTCCAAATTGTTCTAGAGCCTGCATGTAATTCCTATGAAAATCTCAACAAAGTTATTCTGAAATTATACAGAAACTCCCACAAACATAAAAATAGCCAAAGTAATCTTGATTAAGAAGAATAAAATGGAAAAAAAAACCATTCTACATGATATTAAACCTAATATGTAGCTAGAGTTATCAACATGGTATAGTATTGGCAGAGGGACAGACACATAGATCAATGGAACAGAATAGAGAATTCAGAAGTAGACCCATGCAAATATGCTCAACAAATTTTTTTAAGGGTTTTATTTTATTTCAGAGAGAGAGAGAGAGCGAGCGCACAAGATGGGGAGACGGGCAGGGGGAGAGGGAGATGCAGACTCCTGGCTGAGCAGGGAGCTTAACGTGGGGCTCAGTCCCAGGACCCTGAGATCAGGGCCTGAGCTGAAGGCAGATGCTTAACTGACTGAATTACCCAGGTGCTGCTGTGCTCAACTAGTTTTTGACAGAAATGCAGAAACAACTAAAAAATGATAGCCTTTTTAGCAAATGGTACGGAGCAATTGAACATCCCCAGGCAAAAAATAAAGTAAAACATGACTCCAGCTTCATAGTGTACACAAAAATTAACTGCAAAATGTACACCCAGGTGGCTCAGTCTGTTAGGCATCCAACTCTTGATGTCAGCTTAAGTCATGACCTCAGGGTGGTGAAATCAAGCCCTGTGTAGAGGATCCACTCTGGGTGTGAAGCCTGCTTGGGATTCTCTCCCTTCCTCCCCTTTGCTCCTCTTTCCCCTCTCTTCCTCTCTCTAAAAAATATTAAGAATAATTTTTTTAATTACCTGCAAAAGAGTCACAGACTTAAAGATACAACATAAAACTATTTTTTTAAAAATAGGGAAAAAAATTGGGGGGACCTAGAGCTATTTAAAGAGTTGTTATAATTGCCATCCAAAGCATGAAGCATAAGAAAAATTGATAAATTGGACTTCTTCAATTTAAAAGATTTTGTTCTGAGAAATCACTTACTGATGAGAGTGTGAAATGATACAGCCTGTCTGGAAAACAGTTTGTTAATTTCCTCTCTAAGATTGATTTATTTGAGCAAGAGAGAGCAAGCAAGGGAATGCGTGCACAAGTGGGAGGGACAGAGGGAGAGGGAGAGAGAGACAAGCAGACTTCCGACTGAGCGCAGAGCCCAAGGCGGGGCTCCATCTCAGAAGCCTGAGATCATTATCTAGCCACAATCAAGAGTCTGGCATTTAACTGACGGAGCCACACAGGCACCCCAGTTTGTCAATCTCTTAAAAACTTATATACCTAATTCCCATATCAACCAGAGATTAGACTCTTGGTCATTTATTCTAGAGGAATGCAAATTTATGTTTACACAAGAACCTATACATGAATGTTCCTAGTAGCTTTATTTGTAATAGTCCCAAACTGGAATTGGTCCAGCTGTCTTCTTTTTTTTTAAATTAAATTTAATTTTTTTTCAGTGTTCTAAAATTTATTGTTTATGCACCACACGCAGTGCTCCATGCAATATGTGCCCTCCTTAATACCCACTACCAGGGTCACCCAACCCCCACTCCCTCTCCCCTCCAAAACCCTCAGTTTGTTTTTCAGAGTCCACAGTCTCTCAAGGTTACTCTCCCTCTCTGACTTCCTCCAACCCCAACTCACTTCTCCTCTCCATCTCCTAATGTCTTCCATCTTACTCCTTGTGCTCCACAAGTAAGTGAAACCATATGATAATTGACTTTCTCTGCTTGACTTATTTCACTCAGCATAATCTCTTCCAGTACCACCCATGTTGATACAAAGGTTGGGTATTCATCTTTTCTGATGGAGGCATAATACTCCATTGTACATATGGAATATATCTCCTTTATCCATTAGTCTGTTGAAGGGCATCTTGGCTCTTTCCACAGTTTGGTGACTGTGGCCATTGCTGCTGTAAACACTGGGGTACAGGTTGCCCTTCTTTTCACTACATCTGTATATTTGGGGTAAATACCCGGTAGTGCAATTGCAGGGTCATACGGTAGCCCTATTTTTAATTTCTTAAGGAATTTCCACACTGTTTTCAAAAGTGGCTGCAACAACTTGCATTCTCACCAACAGTGTAAGAGGTTCCCCTTTCTCCACATCCTCCTGAACACTTGTTTATTGTCTTGATGATTTTGGCCATTCTAACTAATGTAAGATCATATCTCAATGTGTTTTTTTTTTAATGATTTTTTATTTTTTATAAACATATATTTTTATCCCCAGGGGTACAGGTCTGTGAATCGCCAGTTTTACACACTTCACAGCACTCACCAAAGCACATACCCTTCCCAATGTCCATAATACCACCCCCCTTCTCCCAACCCCCCTCCCCTGCCAGCAACCCTCAGTTTGTTTTGTGAGATTAAGAGTCACTTAAGGTTTGTCTCCCTCCCAATCCCATCTTGTTTCATTGATTCTTCTCCTACCCACTTAAGCCCCCATGTTGCATCACCACTTCCTCATATCAGGGAGACCATATGATAGTTGTCTTTCTCCAATTGATTTATTTCACTAAGCATGATACGCTCTAGTTCCAACCACGTTCTCGCAAATGGCAAGATTTCATTTCTTTTGATGGCTGCATAGTATTCCATTGTGTATATATACCACATCTTCTTGATCCATTCATCTGTTGATGGACATCTAGGTTCTTTCCATAGTTTGGCTATTGTGGACATTGCTGCTATAAACATTCGAGTGCACGTGCCCCTTTGGATCACTACGTTTGTATCTTTAGGGTAAATACCCAGTAGTGCAATTGCTGGGTCATAGGGCAGTTCTATTTTCAACATTTTGAGGAACCTCCATGCTGTTTTCCAGAGCAGTTGCACCAGCTTGCATTCCCATCAACAATGTAGGAGGGTTCCCCTTTCTCCGCATCCTCGCCAGCATCTGTCATTTCCTGACTTGTTGATTTTAGCCATTCTGACTGGTGTGAGGTGATATCTCATTGTGGTTTTGATTTGTATTTCCCTGATGCCGAGTGATATGGAGCACTTTTTCATGTGTCTGTTGGCCATCTGGATGTCTTCTTTGCAGAAATGTCTGTTCATGTCCTCTGCCCATTTCTTGATTGGATTATTTGTTCTTTGGGTGTTGAGTTTGCTAAGTTCTTTATAGATTCTGGACACTAGTCCTTTATCTGATATGTCGTTTGCAAATATCTTCTCCCATTATGTCAGTTGTCTTTGGTTTTGTTAACTGTTTCCTTTGCTGTGCAAAAGCTTTTGATCTTGATAAAATCCCAATAGTTCATTTTTGCCCTTGCTCCCCTTGCCTTTGGCGATGTTCCTAGGAAGATGTTGCTGAGGCTGAGGTCGAAGAGGTTGCTGCCTGTATTCTCCTCAAGAATTTTGATGGATTCCTTTCTCACATTTAGGTCCTTCATCCATTTTGAGTCTATTTTTGTGTGTGGTGTAAGGAAATGGTCCAATTTCATTTTTCTGCATGTGGCTGTCCAGTTTTCCCAGCACCATTTATTGAAGAGGCTGTCTTTTTTCCATTGGACATTCTTTCCTGCTTTGTCAAAGATTAGTTGAGCATAGAGTTGAGGGTCTATTTCTGGGCTCTCTATTCTGTTCCATTGATCTATGTGTCTGTTTTTGTGCCACTACCATGCTGTCTTGATGATGACAGCTTTGTAATAGAGCTTGAAGTCCGGAATTGTGATGCCACCAACTTTGGCTTTCTTTTTCAATATCCCTTTGGCTATTCGAGGTCTTTTCTGGTTCCATATAAATTTCAGAATTATTTCTTCCATTTCTTTGAAAAAGATGGATTGTACTTTGATAGGAATTGCATTAAATGTGTAGATTACTTTAGGTAGCATAGACATTTTCACAATATTTGTTCTTCCAATCCAGGAGCATGGAACATTTTTCCATTTCTTTGTGTCTTCCTCAATTTCTTTCATGAGTACTTTATAGTTTTCTGAGTATAGATTCTTGGCCTCTTTGGTTAGGTTTATTCCTAGGTATCTTATGGTTTGGGTCAATGTGGCTTTGATTTGATTTCCCTGATGGCTAATGATGAACATTTTTTCATGTGTCTGTTAGCCATTTGTATGTCTTCTTTGGAGAAGTATCTGTTCAGGTCTTCTTCCCATTTTTTGACATGATTATCTGTTTTGTGTGTGTTGAGTTTGAGGAGTTCTTTATAGATCTTGGATATCAACCCTTTGTCTATAGTGTCACTTGTGAATATCTTCTCCCATTCTGTGGGTTGCCTCCTTGTTTTGTTGACTGTTTTCTTCACTGAGCAGAAACTTTGGATCTTGATGAAGTCCCAAAAGTTCATTTTCACTTTTGTTTCCTTTGCCTTTTGTAACATGTCTTGAAAGAATTTGCTGTGGCTGATGTCGAGGATGTTACTGCCTGTATTCTTCTCTAGGATTTTGATAGATTCCTGCCCACGTTGAGGTCTTTTACCCATTTCAAGTTTATGTTTGTGTATGGGGTAAGAGAATGGTCAAGTTTAATTCTTCTATACATAGCTGTCAAATTTTCCCAGCACCATTTACTGAAGAGGCTGTCTTTTTTCCACTGTACACTTTTTCCTGCTTTGTTGAAGATTATTTGACCATAGAGTTGAGGGTCCATATCTGGGCTCTCTACTCTGTTCCACTGGTCTATGTGTCTGTTTTTGTGCCAATACCATGCTGTCTTGGTGATCACAGCTTTGCAGTAAAGCTTAAAATCAGGCAATGTGATGCCCCCAGTTTTTTCAACATTTCCTTAGCAATTTGTGGTTTCTTCTGGTTCCATACAAATTTTAGGATTGTTTGTTCCAGCTTTTTGAAAAATTTTCATCGGGATGGCACTGAAAGAATCAATTCCTCTAGGCAGTATAGACATTTTAACAATGTTTATTCTTCTGATCCATTAGCATGGAATGCTCTTCCATCTTTTTGTGTCTTCTTCAATTTCTCTCATGAGTATTCTGTAGTTCTGAGTACAGATCATTTACCTCTTTGGTTAGGTTTATTCCCATGTATCTTATGGTTCTTGGTGCTATAGTAATTGGAATTGATTCTGCAATTTCCCTTTCTAATTTTCATTGTTAGTGTATAAGAAAGTAACTGGTTTCTGTACATTGATTTTGTATCCTGCCACATTACTGAATTTCTATATGAGTTCTAGTAGTTTGGGGGTGGAGTCTTTTGGGTTTTTCCATATAAAGTATCATGTCACTGGAAAGAGGGAGTTTGACTACTTCACTGCCAATTTGAATACCTTTTATTTCTTTTTGTTGTCTGATTGCTGCTGCTAGCACTTCTAGTACTATGTTGAACAAGAGTGGTGAGAGGGGGCATCCTTGTCATGTTCCTGATCTCAAAGGGAAGGCTGTCAGCTTTTCCCCATTGAAGATGATATTCGCTGTGGGTTTTCATAGATAAATTTTATGAAGTTGAGGAACATTCACTCTATCTCTATACTTTGAAGTGTTTTAATCAGGAACAGATGCTCTATCTTGTCAAATGCTTTTTCTGCATCAACTGAGAGGACCATGTGGTTCTTCTCTCTTCTCTTACTGATTTGTTCTATCACATTGATTGATTTGCAAATATTGAACCACCCTTGCATCCCAGGGATAAATCCCACCTGGTCATGATGGATAATCTTTTTAATGTACTGTCGGATCCTATTAGTTCATGTCAAGGATCGTGTCAAGGATCTTGGCGTCCATATTCATCAGGGATATTGGTCTGAAATTCTCTTTTTTTTTAGTGGGGTATTTGCCTGGAATGGAGATCAGGGTAATTCTAGCTTCATAAAAAAGAGTCTGCAAGTTTTCCTTCTGTTTCTATCTTTTGTAGGTCCAGCTGTCTTTAATAGCTGAATAGTTTTAACATACTTCTGTACTTTCAGGCTATGGAATATTACTCAGCAATAAAGAGCAACAAATTATTGAAACATAGACATTGAATAAATATACAGGGCATTATACTGAGTGAAGAAAGTTATAAATTCCAATTCCAAAATTTACATACTATAACAATTCCCTTGATATAGCACTTCAAAATGACAGCATTTTAGAAACAGAAGGCAATTAACAGCTACCATGGGGGACTAGGGAAGTAGTATGCTTACAAAAAGGCAACACTAGTGGTGCCTGGTGGCTTGGCCAGTAAAGCAAGTGACTTTTGATCTTAGGGGTCATGAGTTAAAGCTCCATATTGGGGGTAGAGTTTACTTAATTTTTTAAAAAGAGGTATCTGGGTGGCTCAGTTGGTTAAGCGTATGCATTGGGCTCAAGTCATAATCCCACAGTCCTGGGATCGAGCAGGGAGTCTGCTTCACTCTCTCTTCTCCCTCTGCCCCTTCTCCTGCTTGTGCTCTCTCTTAAATAGATAAATAAATAAATAAATAAATAAAATCTGCATTTTTTTAAAAAGGCAACTTGAGAAATAATTGCCTGGGAACTACTCACTGTCTTGAGTTTGGTAGTGGATACATGGACTTACATGTGTGATGAAATTGTATGGAACTGAACACACATATACACATAGATGAACTAGCTGGGGAGATGTGAATTAGATCAGTGGTTTGTATCAAATCAATTTCCCTGTTTTGATGTTACATATTATGCTTTTACAAATGTTGCTACTTTGGAGAAACTGGGTAAAATGTACATAGAGTTATTCTCTGTTTTGTTTCTTTCAATTGCATTGGAATCTATAATTATCTCAATAAACATTTCAATTAAAATTTTATTTGGAAGAGAAACTGCACAATAATAGGCTTCCAAAAATACAATGCACACAAACAAATGAACACTAAAGGAGATAATATCATACCAGATATCAAGAAGTAATATAAAACCACAATCATTAAACAGAGAGCTATTAGTACAGGAAGTCAATAGCACATTATAGAGAATCCATAAATAGAACTATGTATACTTGAGAAATTAGTATATCAGGAAGGGAATTCTTCATATTATTGGGGGAAAAGGAAATGCTAAAGGATGGAAAAACTTACTCTTAATTTGGAAAAACAATAGGTCCCTACATCACATTACACATAAAATAAATTCAAGATAGAGACAGATTAAAATCAACATATAAAGAACAAAGCTCTTTAACAAGAGGATTAACAGGATTTAACAAGATATATAGGAGAATTTTTAAAATATATAATTTTTTAAGGTAGGGAAGAGATTTTCAAGAAAGGTAAAAACAACAGAAAATGGGAAGACTAGTTTTAAGGAATTATTTGCATACAACGGCTACATCAAAACATTTAATTTCACTCAACTAAATGGGATAGGACCACAGTTTAGAAAACTCCATGAACAGTTACTTTTCTCTTTTGTGATACCTACAAAACAGTCAAATTGCCCAGATAAGCTGATGAATTTGCCTTCAAGGACATGTGAAATGAGATCCTACTCTAACATATGACTTGCTGGGTCTGATGATACCCAACTTAGAGATAGCTCTGTTCAGTTACATAGCCCCTTGATGAATCATGTCCATAGTCTGCCTGAAGCTGCTTTTTAACAGACAGCATAGTCTTTCTCCAGAAACCTGGAGGTCTGTGCTGTAATTCTCCTATGGGGCTTGTCAGGAAATCCCCTCAGCACTCTTATTTACCAGATACCTCTAGCACTGTGAGATATGCTGGGTCACTGGTCCAAAGGGAGTTTTGCTTACACCAGTCTGAATCTGTCATACTCCTCCCTTGCTCCAAGACCTTCTGAGTCACCCTATAAACAGATTAGAAAAATATTCCCAAGTGAGACATAGGCTATCTTCAAAATCTGAAACAGCCTACCTAGTGCGGTGCTTTTGTGTACATGGGACAAATTGCAAGAACTTCTTCTGCATCTTTGAGGGTATGTTCTGGAAATTCTCAAACCATTAGATTATCTAAAAATTTTACTGGTGCAATAGCCCCTCAAATCTTTGTGGAGTGTGTGTGCGTCTGGCATTCAGAGTACTTGCCCCTTCCTGCTTATCCGGTCCAATGAACCTGATCTTACTAATGTGGCAGACCAGGTGATATTTGGCAGAGTGTCCAGTCAGGATTCCTGTAGATTATTATTCCAGCAATACATTAAGACCAAAATAAAAATATAAGAAAGAATGGGAAATATACAACTCTGGGCAAAATCATGAATACCTTTTTCTGTCTGTTCCAAATAAAGGTGTATTTGCCTTTCTTCTTTCCCAATAGGGGATCTTCTTTCCCAATAGGATTGAGAAGAATTAGCTTGTCATATTAAGAGCTGGCTAGGGCTCTGCTGACCAGTCTGGTAAAGACATCAGTTCAGTATAGAAACTGTAACTGGAGCTTCCAACTTAGTTAAGTTGTACAGTCCACCACCAACTTTTAGGATTTTTGCAAGGTCCAGATGGTGAGCTGAGTGGAATCGTGGATGTTGGGCATCTTGGCAGCCTCCAAGTCTTTAAGATTGGCCTGGTTTCTTCTATTATATCCAAGATGCAATACTGTTTCTGCTTTGCTATCTTGGCTCAGGCAAGAGGCAGTTTCAGAGGCCCTCACTTGGTCATTCCTATCATTACGATGCTTTCATAACATGTCAGGAAACTAGTTTCATGATTCTGTCAGCTGAAAATTATATCCATTTTGATAATATCCTCAATGGAATGAGTAAAATGACCACAGAGTAGATGCCTGGGCCCACGGAACCCACTGTGGCACAGACTTGGACCAGAACTCCACTTAGTACCTGACCTCTGTGTGATTGATCCACTTTAATCAGGGGTCATGTTAGTGGGGTCCCTGGGACCAGTGTCAGATCCTACATCCAAAAAAAGAGTATTCCCTTTTTCACAGTAGACAATTACTCTGCAACTATAGGTCCCTTTGGGGTAAGGAACTGGGAAAATCCCTGCAGTACACATCAGGTGTTGGCCTGGTTCTTCTGCAACGAAGTCTTCAGCCAGTGGACTCTAGGCCTGAGAATAAGTTCAAGTCTGGAAACAGTGTGAGGGATTATAATATTTTTTTATTGCAACAGATGACATTAGTTGTCTCCCACCTGTGACCTTTTTAGATTATATAGATCAAAAACTACCTACTTGATTACCCATTCATCTATTCCACCCTTAGGAACACTGTGGTCTGCCAGCCTTCACTACAGGTCCTAGAGGATTAAGGCCTCCACTTCCATTCTGGTTTTGCAGTATGGCAAGTACATCTATCTTGCCTCTCATTGTCTTGGATACTGTCGCTTGACTTCTGATATTTCGGGATCCTCTCATCTTGTCACTAGGGAGCTCATTTCCATCGCTGCAAGTCCAGCCTACAAGAGAAAATCACCACCGAGCTTCTTAAGGTTCTTAGTGACCCCCTCACTAGAGAATTCTTATTGTTCTAGTAGAGTGTCCTCCAGGACTTCCTGGGCATCATAGTCAGCTGGTGATACAAATAGAGTCTCACATGCCCACTCTGAACTGTCTGACCCATTCCTTAATTACTAGAGTAATTATGGTACCTACACCTAATTTAAAATGGATATTTCTGCCCTGAGGTTCAAGGAATTACTCCATTTATACAGCAATATATATTCTATATATACAACAATATATTAAGACCAATCTCAGGTATCCTTGGCAGAACGTTACAGGACAGTGTCCCACATCAACGAACTCTTCTGAATCCAGCCTTATATTCTGTTCAGCACCCTCAAGATTCATTTCCAGGCATGTGTTTGTTTTCCCAATTCCTTTTTTTTTTTTTAAGATTTTTTTTTTTTATTCATTTGAGAGAAATACAGAGACAGAGACAGAAAGAGAACAAGCATGGAGAGAGGCAGTGGGAGAAGGAGAAGCAGAACTCCCTGCTGAGCTGGGAGCCTGACATGGGGCTCGATTCCAGGATCCCAGGATCACGACCTGAGCAAAAGGGAAACGCTTAACCATCGGAGCCACCCAGGAGCCCCTGTTTTTTTCAATTCTTGATGATATTATTTTAGCTAGAAACTAGCTATTCTGTGAAATACCTCTTTACTTCTGAAGCCTGGGCACACGTCTGTGGTCAAAGAGGGCCACAATTTGACTCTTATTAGTATATTCACGAAGCGTATGCTACCATCCCCATTATCCACCTCCAGATTTTCATTCCCCCTTTCGAGTTATTCATTTTCAATTGAATACAGCTTGAATTGTGTCCCACAGGTTTTTTTTTTTTTTTTAAAGATTTTATTTATTTGACAGAGAGAGGGAGAGACAGCGAGAGAGGGAACACAAGCAGGGGAGTGGGAGAGGGAGAAGCGGGCTTCCTGCTGAGTGGGGAGCCCAATGCGGGGCTCGATCCCAGGACTCCAGGATCATGACCTGAGCTGAGGGCAGTTGCTTAACCCACTGAGCCACCCAGGAGCCCCATCCCATAGGTTTTTGATGAAAAATGTTCTCACTGTAGTTACTTTCCAGGTAATTTGCCTTCTTTCTTTATCTTTGCTTCAGGTATGGTTTAAGAGAGCTTTTAATACTGGCTTTAAATGGAAAGATAAATATAGGTTCATGGGTACATTGAAAAAGCATAAAAAGAAATCATTGTAGGGGCGCCTGGATGGCTCAGAGTGTTAAGCCTCTGCCTTCGGCTCAGGTCATGGTCTCAGGGTCGTGGGGTTGAGCCCCATATCATGCTCTCTGCTTGGCAGGGAAACTGCTTCCCTCTCTCTCTCTGTCTGCCTCTCTGCCTACTTGGGATCTCTCTGTCAAATAAATAAATAAAATCTTAAAAAAAAAAAAAAGATATCATTGTAACAACCAAGTCTTGTCTCTCAGCACAGACCCCTTAGTCCTCTCTCCTGAGATAACTAATCTTACTCAGATTCTGGTGTTTCCTTCCAGTAATATGAATATATTGTACAAATATATGTTTTGAAAAGTATTCCTTAACTGGTGCAGCCACTGTGGAAAACATAGGGAGGTTCCTCAAAATTTAGAAATAGAACTACCCTACAATCCAGCAGTCCTACTACTGCATATTTACCCAGAGAATACAAAAACACTAATTCAAAGAGAGGCATACACCCCTAGGTTTATTGACACTTTATTTACAATAGCCAAGATATGGAAGCAGCCCAAGGGTCCATCAGTGGATCAATGGTTAAAGAAGATGTGGTGTACCTATACAATGGAATATTACCATAAGAAATAATGAAATCTTGCCATTTTCAAGACATGGAGGGAGCTAGAAAGTATAGTGCTAGACAAAATAAGTCAGAGAAAGACAAATACTATATAATTTCACTCACACATGGAATTTAAGAAACAAAATAAATAAGCAAAGGGGAAAAACAGAAAGAGAGACAGAGAGAAAAAGTGAGAGAGAAGCCAAGAAACAGACTCTTCACTCTAGAGAAGAAACTGATGGTTACCAGAAAGGAGGTGGATGGAGGGATGGGTGAACTAGGTGATGGGGTTAAGGAGTGTGCTTGTCGTGATAAGCACAAGGAGATGTGTGGAATTGTTGAATCACTATATTGTGTACCTGGAACTAATAGAACCCTGTTTGTTAACTAACCGGAATTAAAACTTAAAAATTTTTTTTAAAAATCAAAATCAAAAAAACATTTCTTAAATTCTAGTTTAATTTCTTAGGAGCCTTCCCCAGGCCATTGGGATGGTATAAGGTAGATCTGAGGAGCCCAAGGCTTGCTCTTTTCTGGTCTTGAAACTAACTTTTCATACTGCCTTCTTCTGGTTGACAGCATTGTTTCTAACCTCAAATCTGAGAAAGGGCCATAGAATAGACTCAACTTGGCTTACTAAATTTGTAGATTTCTGATACTAGTTTTATTTTGCTGTGGAAGCTTAATTGTGCTGTCCCAGCCTCTTGATTTCAAGTCTAGAGCTGAGAATCAACTACTTCCTTAAATTTATCTGTTCAGCCTCTTTAAGTGACAGCACTCACTCCTGGTAGAGAGGGATTCTTTTGTTTAGATCTTATAGTGGTGGTGTCAGGAGGTATTTGCAATTTTGGAACCCATCTGCTCCATCTGTCTTCCTTCCCCAAATTATCACAAATAAACAATTGTTCTATAAGTAAAATTTACGCTTACCTTGCAAAGATGGCTTTAAGGGAAATGCTTCAGTAGCCTCTGCTCCATCTAGATTGTCAAACTTAAACACCTGCTGTGGTCGGCAGCACCAGCAGTTCCTAATGATTTCCACATGCTATTATTCATATTATTGTGCAATCTCTTTCGAGTGTGCACGTGTGTGTGTGTGTGTGTGTGTGTGTGTGCATGAGAGAGAGAGAGAGAGAGAGAGAGAGAGAGAGAGGTGAAGCAGATTACCACAGCGAATAGACCCATGGGTAAAGCACCGGGGACAGCCGCTAGCCAACAGCTAACAAGGAGCTAAAGTCCTTGGTCCAATAGTCTGCAAAGCACCGAAGCCTGCCTACTATCTCAGTGAGCTGGAAAGTGGATCTTGAGTCACACCTTGCTCTGACTGCTGCCTCCTTCTGCTGCCTCCGGAAGGTGCAGTGCTGGAGAACCCAGCCAAGCTGTGCTCCGACTCCTGACCCACAGAACTGGCCGAGATGAATGTTGTTGTTCCAAGCCTGTAGGTACTAGGGTGATTTGTTACACAGCATTAGATAATGCAGAGACCTGCATTTTGGAAATTTCTTGTGAAATCTACAGTGATTACTGGAAATTCTTTCTTCAGGTAATTAGTCTGGAAAATCAGTCTACCCAAATCAAAATCATCCTGTTTCTATCAGCTCGCACTTTCTGAAAATATGATTCAGGCAGGTTTTGGGGAGAGAAAAACAAATAATGATAAACGTGATTAGGTGGAGAATAGAACTTAAAAATCAAAATATCACACTGCACGCCTGTTAGAATGGCTGAAACAACAACAACAACAAAATACAAACAGTACCAAGTTCTGAAGAACTAAAGATCAAGACCAGCTAGATCTCTCAGACTTGGTTGTGGATCTGTACATTGGTGTAAGTGCTCTAGAAAAAATCTTTGCACTTTCCTACCAAGTGAAACACACACACACACACACTTACCACATTACCCACTGGTCATACTAACGCATATTTATTCCAGAGAGATGAAAACTTTGCCCATACAAAACCTTATACTTGAATGTTCATAGTAACTGTATATGTAACAGCTGAAACCTAGTGTATTAACCATGGTCTTCGAGAGAAACAAAAACAAATCTTTATTTTAAGGAATTAGCTCACAGAGTTTTGGAGGCTGGCAAGACTAAAATTTGCAAGGTGGGCAGGGAGAAGCAGAGTCAATGCAACTTAAGTGCAAAGGTTGTCTGCTGGTAGAATTCTCTCTTCTTGGGGGAAAGTCAGTCTTCAGTTCTATTCAGGCCTTCAACTGATTGGATAAGTGCCTCTCCCCCATTATGGAAGGAAATATGCTTTACTCATAGTAAGTATTAATATTAATTTCATCCCAAAACACCCTCATGGGAAAATCCAGAATGTTTGACCACAAACCTGGCACCACGGACCAACCAACTTAACATAAAATTAACTATCACAAGGCCATGCCTTGTCAACTTCATTCTCTCTCTCTCTCTCTCTCACACACACACACACACACAACCAAAGTAAGGAGGAAATACTTAAGAAAACAATAATTCTTGCTTCTGTGAATAGTCATGTGGTCATAGCTGATATTTATGATACCTTCTTCTACTTATCTATTCTGTAGTCCCTTTGTCCACATCAAACACTTCAGTTGGTTTTAGTTCTTTGCCTGGTGGGAGGATCTAAACCTTTACTCCTGAAGGGTCTGAGCCATTTGTAGTGCTAGCTGGTTTGGATTTTCCATTGACTTTCCCCCCCCCCTCCTTTTTTTAATCCTACAAAAGATTATTATTTTTTAAACTTATTTAAATTCAATTGGTTAACATATTGTGTATCATTAGTTTTTAATGTAGAGTTCGGTTATTCATACATTGCATGTAGCACCCAATGCTCATTGTATCACACCACAGGGCATGGTAATATTGAGAGATGCCTTATGGCATCTCCCGTGGAATAGTAGTGCAATTTCCCCTTAGTAGTCAAAATCAAATATCCCAACCAGAACAGTAACCGTCTTCTTGGCCTGTTGATTCAGAGGCACATGGCAACACGGGTGCCTGGATGGGTCTCGACTTTTAATTCAATGGAATCATTCCTGTGTCTGCTGGTGGAAACATTCTTCCCTTTGATGGTTAAGACTTAGGCCAGCAAAGTATAAGTTCATGGGGATAAGAAGCAAAAATTTTGCTCGTGAGTCACTAGGAGTAATAGAGAGTGGTGCCACTCATTTCTACCCATTGATTCATGGATCTGGGAATCCTGGCTACAGATAAAGCAATACCATATGCTGGATACAAATTCATAGCACATATAGCCTCCTTGAAAATCTTGCTTCAGCCCCGCAAGGTACTGCCACCTAGGTCGCCCTGTAACTGAGTCTTCATAAGCCATTCCTCCATTCTAACTAGCTATTTCATGATGGTGGGGAATGCAGTAGGACCAGTGACTCCCATGACCATGGGCCCATTGACCCACTTCATTTGCTATGAAGAGAGTTCCTTGATTAGAAGCAATACTTTGTGGAATACCATGATGGTATATAAGACATTCAGGAAGTCCACAAATAGTAGTCTGGACAGAAGTACTGCTTGCAGGAAAGGAAAATCCATATCCAGAGTGAGTGCCTATTCCAGTAGGAACAAAGCTTCTATGGTGGAAACAGTCAGATATTGTCAGCCCACCACCTGGGAGCTGGCTGATCACTCTGGGGAACTGTGCCGTATCAGGGACTTAGTCTCTACTGGGTCTCTACTGCTTGAATATTGGGACACTCCCTAGTGGCTGTAGCCAGGTCAGCCTTGGTGAGTAGATATCTATGTTGCTGAGCCCATGCACAAACTCCACCCTGGCCACCACAGCACTCTGTTCACAAGCCTGCTGCAATGACAGAGGTGGCTGGGAAAGAGGCTGATTGAGAACCACAAAACAGTTCATTCTATTCACTTGATTAAAATCCTCCTCTGCTGGGGTCACTCTTTGGTAAGCATTCACATGGGATGCAAAAATCTTCACTTTCCCACCCAGAGAGCTCTATCCCCATAGCTCTTCCCCAGACTTCCTTGTCATCTTATCCTAAACATGTTGCTTCCAAGTCCCTGGCTATTCAGCCCGCACATCAGGACATCACCACATGTATTTGTTGACGGGTACATGAATAAACCGGCTGTGGTACATTCATGTATGGGGATGCTACTCAGCAATAAAAAGAAAGAAACTATGGATACACACAACTTAGATAGCTCTCAAGAGCATTATGCTCAATGAAGAGCCAATCTCAAAAGGCTATATGCTCTGTGCTTCCGTTTATGTAACATTCTCAAAGTGACAAAATCATAGGGATGAAGAATAAATAAGTAGTTGCAAGCCTTGGGGTTGGAAAGAGGATATAAGCACTAACAAGCAACACAAGGAATATTCTATGTCAATGGAATAGCTCTGTAATGTAATTATGGTGATGGTTATAGAATCTATATTGTGTGACAATTGTTCATAAAACTATATCCCAAAAAGTGAATGTAAAAACTTGTGAAATCCACATGTGGTCTCCCAGTGAATAACACTCCCTACGTCACATTCTTGACTTTGACAATGTGCTGTAGTTACGTTAGGTGCTAATCATCCAGGGAATCTGAATGAAGTGTACTCAAGGACCCTCTGTACTAGTTCTGCAACTTCTTGTGAATGTTACACTATTTCCGAACAAAAATTTATATTAAAAAAAAAAAGGAAAAAGAAAAGCTGGAATAAAAATGACTTGAATATGCTTTTCTTTTGCTAATTTGCTCCCATCACTGAATAAAGAATATAAATAAAGAAGAATGGGGAGGATCCTTTTTAAGACAAAGGATGTTGACAGGTGTCTATGACAGAGAGCGTGCAATGGAAATTAAACTCCAGAAAAGAACTAGGCCCAAACCAAAGCAATTTGTCAAGGCAACAGGAAGATTTTTTTTTGTACGCTCAAATTGAATAGTAGTTACTTGAGATAATATTGAAGGAAAATGCAAACTTGTTATATTTTTTTATTTTTTTCTCTTAATTAAATTTCATCCCCAAATATGTTTAGAGTACTTTAAGTTGGTTCCGTTTGTAAAAGATGTATTTCTTCCCTGTTTCGAATGGGATGGCACACAAGACAATGAAGTCTCTGGTACTTCTCTACTAACAGTTCTGGGGTCCCTCACCCCGGATTTAGCATTAACAAAGAGTAACATTTTCTTTATTATAAACTATGAGTACAAGGATGCAGGATGGCAACTTACTCTTAGTGATGATAACCAGAAGAAAGGAAGACTGAATGGCAAAAAGTGCTGGAATCAAGATTGTGTTATTATGGACCATGTGTGTTGGTTTAAGAATAAAGAAGAAAATTGAAGATTAGACCATGGAGAGGAAATCCTTGTAGTGCCCACCATTCCCTAACATACAGGGAAAGCAATCAAATATATGTGTGCATGTTTAAGAATCAAAAGATAACCAAAGGCTTTTTAAAAAAATTGAAGTAAAATTAATATACCATGTTATGCTAGTTTCAAGGGTACAATATAATGATTCAACAATTCTATACACAACTCGGCACTTATCACTCTTAATCCCCTTTACCTACTTCACCCATCCCCCAACCCACCTCCCCTCTGGCAACCATCAGTTTGTTCTCTGTGTTCAAGAGCCTGTTTTCTGTTTGCCTCTTTTTTTCTGTATTTGTTCACTGTTTTGTTTTCTTAATTCCACATATGAGTAAAGTCATGCTATTTGTTTCTCTGCCTGACTTATTTCACTTATCATCGTACTCTCTAGGTCCACCCATGTTGTTGCAAACGGCAAGATTTTGCTTTTTTATAGCTGAATAATATTCTAGTGTGTGTGTGTGTTTATGTATACACACATACCATATCTTCTTTTAAAAATGTTTAACAAAACTTTGGCTTAGAGGCAAACAAACAGAAAAACCAAAAACCAAACAAACAAAAAAAAGCTTTTTAAATTTGATTATACTATATTAAATCACTGTTATACATTTTGTAGTAATTCCAAGGGCAGTTACATGCACAGGTATATAAGAATTAAAGATAGCAATTCTTGTGCCCACTTACTTCATGGATACTCTGAACCCAGAAAATAAAGGGCTCTCTCAAAATGTTTCCTGGCACTCACCCCTTCTTTTTGGTTTTATTTGTGGCTATACACTTCTTATAGAAATTTTCTTTTTGGACCATCTAAATCTAAATGATTCGCCTTACTTGCAGAATCCTGTGACATTTTGAGAATTAAGTTAGTATTTGTCAGTCTTTATTGTGTCTCTTTGACCCATGTGTCAATCCCTCTGCCAATACCACATACTCTTGATCGGTGTATCTTTATAACACATCTTGCGGTTGGGTGGAGTGATTTCTCCCTCTTTAGTCTTCCTTAAAAATCTTTAGCTTCTCTCATTCCTTTGCCTTTCCATAAAATTTTTAGAAGACTCTTATCTCTATTTTCAAAATATCTTGCTGTGATGTCTGTAGGAACTGGATTAAACCTGTATATCTATTTGGAGACAACTGTCATCTTTGCTACATTGAATATCCCAATCTATGATCTCAGTATGTTTCCCTACTTAATCTTCTTTCATCAGGGTTTGTAGTTTTCAGTATACAAGTCTTATACATGCTTTGTTAGATTTACACCTAAGTAATTTTTTTTTTTGAGCAATGGTGAATTGTACTGTAAATTATGGTTTCCACACATGTATTTATAGTTCACTGATGTATAGAAATACACTTAATTTTTGCATGTTGATCTTGTATCTTGAGAAGTCACTTATTAATAATCTAGGGATTTTATTTATGTAGTTATGTACTTATTTACTCAAGAGATAGCTTTTACTTCCTTTTATTGCCTTAGTATGCTGGCCAGGATTTTCAATGTTATGTTGAATAAGAGTGCTGAGAGTAGACATCCTTGCCTTATTTCTGATCTGAGGGGCAAGTGTTCAGTCTTCCATCATTGAATATAATGTTAACTGTAGGCCTTTTGTGATTGTTCTCATCAAATTGAAGAAGTTCTTAATTTTCTGATGTTTTTCTTTCTCACACACGTGTTGAATTTTTTGAAATGTTTTTCTAGAATTTTATGATCATGTGATATTTCTCCTTTACATTGGTTTTTGAATATGGAATCAGCCTTGATTTTCTATCTTCTTACCAATGTCCCTCATAAACATCAATAATTCTAAACAAACTTTTAGAAAATTAGATTAGTTTTCTATTGCTGCCATCACAAATTACCACAAACTTAATGACTTAAAAAGGCAAAAATGGGGGTACCTGGGTGGCTCAGTGGGTTAAAGCCTCTGCCTTCGGCTCAGGTCATGATCCCAGGGTCCTGGGATCGAGCCCCGCATCGGGCTTTCTGCTCAGTGGGGAGCCTGCTTCCTCCTTTCTCTCTCTGCCTGCTTCTCTACATACTTGTGATCTCTGTCTGTCAAATAAAATAAATAAAATCTTAAAAAAAAAGGCAAAATGTATTCTCTTATAGTTGTTGATATGCAAAGTCAGTTTCACTAAGCTAAAGTCATGGTGTCAACAAAGCTGGGTTTTTGTTGTTGTTGTTGTTTTTTCCTGGAGGCTCTGTAGAGGAGAATCCATTTTCTTGCCTTTTCCTATATCCAGGGACTGCCTTACAGTCTTTGGCTCCTGGCCCCTTTTCTCTACACTGAGTGCTGTTGGGGTAGTATTGCCAAATTTCTTTGTCCCTCTGCGTCTGTGGTAACATTGCTCTCTGTCTGACTGATTCCTCTTGCCTCCTTCTTGGAAGATATCAGGTCCCAAACAGAGAATCCAGGATAATCTTCCCACTCAAGATTCTTAGTTTAATCACATTTGCAAAGTCCTTTTTTGCCATAAAAGGTAACAAATTCACAGGTTTTAGGAATTAGGAGGCAGACATCTTTGGAGGCCATGTTTCAGCCTACCACGTTTTTTTTCTTTCTACTGTTCTTATTTGGTTTTGGCATCAGGGTAATACTGTGCAGTCACATTTTTAGCTTTGTAACAAAATTCTGCTGGGATGAGATGCTACATTTTAAATTTTATAATTTTTTCTTACGATCGTCTTCTGATTTGGGAATACTGCCATGAGTATTCATGATATTGGGTAATGTCAATAGGGCATTCCTTTAGCACAGGTCTAACGTCCTGGTATAATTAACGCAATGCTTTGCCATCTAGTTCAACAGCAAGATAGTCTGCACTTCACTGTGCCCTAAAAGTTATGACATTTGAAGGTCATTTTTCTCTTCTTATTTTGACATGACGGGCATGCACTGGTATTTTTTTAAGCACAGTAGAGTGGAATTTGTGATTTGTAGCTCGCCAAGAAGTAGTGCCAAGTGACCCCACCACCATATATGGTCTGGGCCTCACACTCACCTGCACTGCTGTAGCTTGAAAGCAGCCATAAACAATAAATAAATAAATGAGCATCGCTGTGTTCCAATAAAACTTTATTGATGGACACTAAAATTTAAATTTCATATAACTTTCACATGCTACAAAATATATGCTTTTCTTTTAAACCATTTGATAATATAAAAATTATTCTTAGCTTGTGGGCCACACAAAAACAGGTGGCAGTCCAGATTTGGCTTCTGGGCCATAATTTGCCAACCACTGCCTCAACCTCAGGGGACCTATATTCTAAAGGGGGCTGGGGGGGCAGAAATTAACAAGAAGATAAGTGAACAGGTAAAATAGATAATTTTCTGTGATAAAGGAAATTAAACAGTATGATGGCCAAGGAAGGTGTCTCTCGGGGAACAGGTAAGGTGATCCTAAGTGGTAAGAAAAGTCATGTTGAGCCAGTCATGAGATAAGTTGAGAACAGAATATTCTAGAAAAAGAAGAGCAAGAATGAAGGCTGCATACAGGCAGAAGTTTGGTGAATTAGCAGAGCCTTTCCCAAAAAGGTCACATGGGGCAGGAACATAGTAAAGAGGTGAAATGGGGGTGAGAATATCTGGAAATCTAAAAAAGATGACATCATTGTTAAGAATTTAACTTTAAACTTAAGAAATTAACTTTAATTAGTTGACCACAGTAGGAGTTATGGTAGATCTAACTTTACACACTGAGCTTGTGGTCCCTTGCTAATTTCTAGGAGCACACCAAGTCTCGTGAATTTAAAAAAAGAAAGGGAGAAAAGGAAAAAATGTTTTTATTTTTGCCACATAGTTCTAGGAAAATACAGTATCTCCTATATCATCTGGTATATTGAGAACAGATATAACTGGACCACACAATTTACTTCATTAAATGCTCATCCTTAAGATAATGGTGTTCCCCATTTTATATTTGCTTACAATACAAACGTGCTCTTCACTGGCTGATTTAAGGCCTTTTATAGAGACATTATGTCAACTCTCTAGTTTTTTTATAAAACTTAAAATATTAAACCCTCAGTTTACCTTTTTTCTTCTTATATTCAGACCAATTTGTGTGTCCAAGCTTGTTCTAATTTCTTTGACTGCATTGGAAGGAAAATCATTTTTAAGTTTGCATTGATTTGTGGCAATATTTGTATTCAACAATCAAATGTTACACTATTTCCTTTTAAATGGCTATGTACTTAATTAGTTTCCCTTGTTCGGCAATTAATTAGTTTCAAGCCTTCTTATTTTGGTATCGAACCTGACTATTGATAGCTGGAGTAGATACTGTATCAGATGGTAATGCATGTTTTCTAGTCACATTGCAAAAAAAGTTTTCACTTCTGGAAAGAAGTTCTTCATTGTAGTATCATCTAATATCTTTCATAATTGTGAAATATGCTTCAACTAGTTTCTTTCTTTCATTTATTTTCTCCAGTACTGCTTCTAGTAAATAGGAGGCAAAAGGAAGCTGGAAGAGAAACACAGAAAAAAAGATGATCAAAACCCTATATTTTTTCCAGCTCAAAAAGACACAGTAAGTATCACTAAACCATTAGAACTCAGCTATCTGCAACTCTGTACCCATAATGGTACCCTACTGGGTCTCTTTTCAGCTGATCTTACTGGATATTGGGGGTAATTTTGTCTTTTATAATAAAAATGATAAAAGAGCAGAAGTAAAATGAAAAAAGATAAACGCCTTATTGAACAATTCATGGTTTACTGACCATGTTAATGATGTAATCTGCAATACAAGCAGCGAAGCCATTTGTCTTCAATCAGCTGATCAATAGCAGGTTACGGCCATCTCCAGGGCCCACAGGCCCACAGAAGTCGTACAGTATGCTCATCAGTCATCAAAGAATGAGAGAGAACTATCAATACACTTGTCTGTGTGGGAGCCAAACACTTTGCGAGTCATAGGGTAAAATTTCAGAGGGAAAAAAATGGCAAAAGTATGCCCATTGATTAAGTTGTTATAGAAAAGTTTGTTTGGCATATCAAAGTGTAATACACATGTTGCAAACTGCTGAGTTTATAAAATGTAGAGTATATTTTTAAATTTCATAATTTATATAACTTTTCCGGTAAAGTTTCATTGTTCCCTCTGCTTCCCTGGGCTTTCTGGAGAACTCCAACTTGTATGATGCATGTGTGCACTGTAAGTGGGAGAAAATCTAAACTGTTCTCCAATTACTCACACAGCTCCGCCAACTTGCTTCCACCTCCCGTCCAGCTCTCTGGTCTCACAGAGAGGTTTCTGATAATTAAGAAGTTCATTACGTTACTTCTTGGAGTTGTCCTTTGGGTTAACTAAGGAAAGACTACTTTTGTTTCCCTGAATAAGTTAGTTGAGAATGCTTGTCATGCCCCGTCCCCTTTCCTAAGGGGAAGTGGCACCGGGGCCTTTTTTGTGCTAGGATGAGCACTGGCAGTGTTACCCATCAGCACCTGAGCAAAGACTGATGCTCCCAGTAGGGGTTGCCTAGCTGTGCTCAGCTAGGGTGATTATAATTAGTTGAACCAAACAGAATGGCTCTTTTCTGAATCTGAATTGGGGGAAAACAGAAAAGACTGGCCAGGGACAGTGAAACACCAGGCAAACCGATTATGTAGCCCAGGAAAGAAGCAGAGACCAAAGCCAGTCCATAGCATTGCCTCAGATCCCAAGTTTCTAAGATTCCAGTTTAACTTCTTTCTTATCTTTATAACAAACTACCTTCTCCTTAGGACAGCCTAAGTCTCTGCCAGGAGCTTCACACATTGTCTTCCTTGAAACTTACCACTGAAGAAAGCACAAGATACCAAAATATCACATTTCTTCAGTTTTGAAGATAGACTTGAACAGACGACACACACAATCACTTAAAAACAGCTTTTTCTGGGGAGAAAACCCCCTACCACATTAAATATATACATACTGTGTTGGCATTCCAATGTCAGAAAAACAAAAATGTGGGGAAAATGCATTTTAGAATCAAGGAAGAAGTCCGTTAGACTTCCTTCTGTAAGATAAGGATACTAAAAGCAAATCCTTACTTTGACAGTTTGCCCTTCTGGGATGCAGAAAAGGGTTATATTTGGCAAAACTGTCAGTCTTATAAATTAGATAATTTACATTCTCAGGGCATTAATATTAGATGTTAAAGAAATGCACATACATAAAACAAAAACAAAACTATCAGGCAACTTTCTTTTATGCTGGCCAAGGCTACCAGTACCATTCGCATTCCTACCAAAAAAACAAACAAATGGGCGCCTGCGTGGCTCAGTCGGTTAAGCTTCCAACTCCTGATTTAGGCTCAAGTCATGATCTCAGGGTTGTGGGATGGAGGCCTATGTCTGCCTGTCCTTCTCCCTCTGCTCCTCCTTCAGCCCCTGGCTCACATACTTGTTCTCTCTCTCTCTCTCAAACAAATAAATAAAACCTTTAAAACAAATAAGAATTAAAAAAGAAGAAAAAAAAGCAGACAAACAAGATGAGAATAACCTCTCTTTTCTTCCTGATAGAAACAAAAAAGTTCATTTCCTAAAGCTGGTCAGAGAAAAAAAAGAGTTCTCTGACCAAAAACTTTGGGAAACAAACCAAACTTTAAAAATGTCCTTCATTTCAGGATTTCTTAGCAGCTTTAAAATACTAACAGGCACTGTGTGTCTGCAATATCCTATTTCTGGATTCATTCGCCCATGCTTTTCTCATGGTCTATTTATCATGTGGAACCAGCAGTCCATGGAACCCACTTTGGGAAACACGGCGCTTCTGTAATTGCCCTTGTGATGACGTCACCTGGTACTTTCACCAGACCGACATTTATCATTTGCATATCACTTTTTCAAGTGAAAACCTAAACCTTATTATCTTGTGATCTGAACAGTTTTCAACATGTCATGCACTCAGAAATTTCACTTCCTTTGGAAAAAAAATCTTATCTCCAAGAATTTGTCTTCCAGGAAGCCTCCAACCTGGAACAAGAGGTCCATTTACTAATTTACTACTGACAACTCACTTTCTTCTCTTCCTCTGGCTCCCAATAAAATGTAAAGCCCCACAGTTAAACACAATTGTTTGTCAATCCTGTTTGGCTGGATTGTTAGCTTCTTTTAAGCTTCGTATGGACGATAACACATAGGGATTTCAAAAAGCAATCAATCTTTTAATCATGACACACACTATGTTCATGTCTATCTGCCCTGCAAATAGGTCAGAAGGATGTTACTATCTGTCTATATACGATAAAATGAAAGTTCATATATCTTACATGTTGGCTGGAGATGTTTATTTTAATTCAGCGGTTCTATTTCCTTTTTTATAAACCAATTCTGAAATTCTGCCTCTAAACACAGTGCTCACTGTACATGCTTTTTATGACTTGTCATTTACTGGGAACTATAAGGCCGGCTCTCAACAAGATCTTTCAGAAGTTTTGTTTTTGTTTTTTAATATATAGGGATCAACTGTAATTTTGCAAAATATAAAATTAATGTAATTTTGTATTAAGCTCATTAATAACTGAAACAAACTGAGAGGAAGTCTAAGGCAAAGTCAGAATTACAAAACACTTCAAATGAACATAATAACTGAAAGTAACGGTTAATAAAAAAATTATAAGCACATGTCCCTTCTACTTTATAAATTGTTCCTTACTCATGGAGTAGACTCAATACATATTCAAATAATGAGTGTACTAGTGGTCTTGGGTTTACAAATAGCCTCTCTTGACAAGTCCGCACTATTTATCTTTTGGCAAACTTCTTCCATAGACTGTACAGATAAAAACTTCTCCTTAGTCTAGGATGAATTAATGAAAATTCTTGTTTTCTGAGAGTGACAAAGAATGGCATTCTGAATTCACTGGCTATTTTAGTCAACTGAGAGTACTTACTTTTATCACTTACAGATTATTATTAATTCTTAAATCTTATAAATTACGGTTAACCTGAAGACTCATGGTACATTTTTAATCCACTGTGATTCAAAAGAGTTCTGCAAAATCTTACAGTACCAAACGAACATCAGTTCTCAACATACAGCTATAGATTGGGTATAGTTAAGACTGTCCTTAAATATGAGATGCCTTGGAAAGTGCTTTAAAGGGGCGTCAATCCTTAGGTGTCTGCCTTTGGCTCAGGTCATGAGCCCAGGGTCAGGGGATCTAGGCCAGCGGTGGGCTCCCTGCTCAGCAGGAAACCTGCTTCTCCCTCTCTCACTCCCCCTGCTTGTATTTTTCTTCTCTCACCATCTCTCTGTCTCTGTCAGATAGATAAATAAAATCATAAAAAAAAAAATCCATATAGCATGTTTGTTTGCCCTATTTTTTTGTTTTTTAATTGCAAAACAGAGAAGACCAGGAGACCTGAATTTTCTGCTACTTTGAGTCTAGATTCAGTGCTAGTTTATGTCCCACAGGGAGTTCAGCATCAATTGAAATCTCTGGATATGCATTCTGGAAGGAACTCCCTCAGATACAGAAAGAACACTGATAGGAGTTTGGAGTTGGACTGATGTGGTGAGCTGACTGGCCAACACAAACTTTCTCACTTAGCCATTCACATGTATCTGAAACAACAAACCCAATAATCATGCTGCCTAGGGTTGGCCTATGTCAGGGACTATCAAGTCCAGAAAGCCTGCATGAGCTCTTTCTCTTGCAAAACAAAGGAGAAGTGATACTCCTGGGGTATGTCAATGCAGGATTCCACCAGCTTGAACTCTTGGACAGAATGGCACAAATAGTGAAGAGCTGATACTATGTGAGATTTCTTCATCTGGAAATTTTTTTTTTAAAAGATTTTATTTATTTATTTGACAGGCAGAGATCACAAGTAGACAGAGATCACAAGTAGGCAGAGAGGCAGACAGAGAGAGGAGAAAGCAGGCTCCCCGCTGAGCAGAGAGCCCAATGCAGGGCTCAATCCCAGGACCCCGGGATCATGACCTGAGCCGAAGGCAGAGGCTTTAACCCACTGAGCCACCCAGGCGCCCCCTTCATCTGGAAATTTAATGAGGACCTTAGAACAACAACTGAGTTTTGCTTGGTGCAGTGTCGTCCTAAACCAGGGTCTTCCTAGTCACTCGGCTGTCCCACTCATGAAAGGTGATTTCTCTTCTGGAGAGATTTCCCCAGATTTCACACAGACTTCCAGCTCATCTTACATAAACACCTACAGATGTTTGCCTTTAGGACCTGGTATGTTGCTGACACAATCTCAAATTTATCCCTCACACTTAACGAATTGCGGTTTCATTTAGAGGTGTTTCTGTATAAAGGTTGAGATATGAGTGATGGTTACAGATGTTTGAAAGTGACGCTGGAAAAATAACAAAGCCTGAAGTCCATGACTATAAAACACAGAGATCACAGAGATAACTTAAAGCATGAGCACTTGTTGGAATGTGCTCCTAACAATAAAAAAAAAAAAAAAGGAAAATTTCTGTGTAACAAGAAAAAAAAATGAAATAAGGATAACTTTTTAAATCTAAGGGGCAAATGAGCATTTTCACCATTTTCATTCTTGTTTTGGGTTTGAAAACTATTACCAAGAAGATATCATTTTTAAAACACAAGCTGACTTTAATCTAACTTGACTCATATTGAAAATAAAGATGTTAAATTTTATGTCGTATATCTGCTTTTACTGGAAACATGAAAAAAGATTTAACACTGTTTAAAAAAATAAAAATCCCAGGAAGGCTTTGAATGGAAAAATTTGAACTCTGGCTATTTCAGCTAGATGTGAGAAATCTGTGTGGGTGGCTGATTTGTGTGGGTTTCTGTGTGTGAGCAAGGGTGAGTGGGTTAAGTATGTGCATGTGTCCGCATGTGTTCGAACTGCAACAGAGTAGATGTGTTCAGAGTTCTAAGGAGAAACTTTCAGTTAACCTTCAGGCCAGAAGGTACTCTATTTACAAGAGCCAGGGACATTGATAAAACCCTTCTCAATGCCATAGTGCAAGGATTCTGTCGAAGGTAAGCATATTTTGCAGAGAGGCACTGGGGAAAGAGCCGTTTTAAATTTCAGCATTTGCGAGATCCGAAGCAACTAAGAGGAACAGGGATATTTAAAGCTAAAGAAAAACCACTGATTAAATTCCATATTTTAAATTCTCAACAGCTGAAGGCAGAAGGAATATTTGATATGGCCCCAATGCAAGAAAATGATCTCCAAAAAGTGGACTAAAATGGACTGAAGGAAATCCAAAAAAGCATTAGCAGTAACAAAGAACAGGACAACAACAACAAAAGGAAATCAAGACACATTTTCCAGCCATTTCCGGCTCAAGGTTTTTATACAAATCCTAGTAAAGAACCATATTGTGTTTGTAAGTGTATATTACTTGTTTTGTACAAGGATACATATTTTAATATATATACATATAATTCTGTTCAAGTTAACTGTTTAATAAATTTCAGAGTTGATACAAATTAACTCTTTGTTTATTGTCTTCCACCCCCAGAAATGTAAGCTCCATGAAGGCAGTGATTTCTGTCTCCTTGGTTCACTTCTTATCTCCACTGATTCCCTCCAATGCCTTTTAAAGTCCCAATTCAAAAGGACTGCTTCAGGTATTTTAAGGCCTGAAAATAAAGCTAAGTGACCTCTATGACAATTTAATTCTGAGGATCAGAATGGGCAGAACAAATAAACAGTTGTCTTTTAGAGGGCAGAGTATAAACCCCTCCTGGTCTGGATACATGAGAAAGTAAGATTGACCAGAGTATTATAGGGGGACATCTCCTTCTGTGCCAACTGAAAGGAGCAAATTAAATAAGAAACAAAATAATTTATCTCATTTATTCATAAGTATGGCCAATAGACAGAAATTCAAATTCAAAGGCATTTAAGGCAATCTCTGCTAATTAATGGTGGAGGACATGGCACATGTGATATAAGAAATTTACTGAATTTTTTACTGAATCTTTTTTTCCCTCTTTTCAGTATTAAGGAGAGCATTTTTTAAATGGAGAAACAGTTCACAAAATGCAAAACTCCGAAAGTATGTAATTCACTGGTTTTTAGTATATTCACAAGGTTGTGCGACCATCATTCCAGAACATTTTCATCACTCTCAAAAGAAACCTTGTACCCATTAGCAGCCCCTCCCATCTCCCTACCCCCACCCCCGCCATCCCCTGGCAACCACTCTTCTACTTCCTGTCTTTATAGATCTGCCCATTCTGGACATTCCATATGAATGCAATCATAGACAAATATGGCCTTTTGTCTACGGCTACTTTCACTTAGTGTAAAAGTTACAAGGTTCTTCCATGTTGTAGCATGTATCAGTCCTTCATTCCATTTTATGGCTGAATAATAAACAGTCCATGTATGCACATGTCACATTTTGTTAATCTGCTCATCAGCTGACATACCTTTGGGTTGCCTCCACTTCTTTTGAGGTATTAAGGGTAATGCCTTTGTGAACGTAGGAGTTCAATGTAGGAGTTTTTGTATGGACATGTGTTTTCATTTATTGTGGGCACTTACCCAGTGGATGAAACTTCGGGGACAGAATCTCCCTCCTCAACTTTTCAAAGAACTGACAGACTGTTTCCCAGGAGTGGCATCATTTTACATTCCCAGCAGCAATGCATGAGGTAAGGGTTCTAATCCCTCCACATCCTCACCAACCCTTAGCATTGTCTGTCTCTTTTGTTATAGCCTTCCTACTACTAGGTGTGAAGCAGTAACTCATTTTGGGTTTTGGTTTGCATTTCCCTCATGGTTAATAATGTTGCACATCTTTTCATGTGCTCATTAGTTATTTGTTTATCTTCTTACAGAAATGTCTATTCAAATCCTTTTTTTTTGCTTTTCGTTGCTGAGTTGTAAGAGTTTGAAAAGTGTTCCATAAATGGTTAAATTTCACTAAAAAGAGCTGGATAGAAGGCTAGGCTGAATTAACAAAAGCTCGTGAGTCCTTGAATATTGTTAATGGGAGTCATCTACTAAATTTTCTATGGCTTCAGTACTGACATCTCCTCCCTACCAAATTTGATCTATGTCTTTGGGTTTCTTAAACTCTTAAAGGTATCATCATCTGTCTCTTTATGTAGGGTATTAAACTCACCCATCTATGGCTTCTGCTTTCTGACTTCACCTCATCTCATTACTGCTATTGATTCAATCAGTGTAATGTGGATCACATCTACCTCATTCTTTCTTTTTATGGCGAGGGCACATGCAGACCCTCATTGCCCTTTGCCTCAACTATGTTCCTGCTCCCAGTCTCTCTCCCTCCAGACCTGCCATGGGCTGATCTCAGGCTTCTGTTCCAAAGCACAACTCTGATCATATCCCCTTCCTGCTCAAAAGCTTTCATAGTTTGGTCCCAGCCTATTTTTCCTATCTCTGTTTCTCCTCCTACTCCCTAAACTACAAAAAAAAAAAAAAAAAATAAAAAACAATTTTGAAGGGCTCTGCCATCCTATTATAATCATTAACTTGTTTGTCTCTGCCATAAAGTATACATTTTTTAAAAATGTACCATGTAAAAAGAGGAAGTACTCCAAGTAAAAATATTCAAAGAAATTAAGTGGCAGCTGTGCCATAAAAAATGATAGCAGATACTAGAAAGTTTTTTTTTAAGTGTAATTTTTATTGTTAGCTATCCAGGGGATGTAGGTTGGGTGCAGATAAAGATTAAATAGATAAAGTTACCAACAGTATCAGGACCACTTGAAGGAATGAGGACATATACTTGCATTCTGTATGCAATATAGAAAAGGGTTAAGGTTTTAGACCTTTCGGTTCTCAGGGAATTTGGCTAACACAGCAGTAGGTATTACCCTCTTACCCTGGAGTCCTAAGCTGCCACACGGCAGAACGGCTTTTTATTCTGTGTAAATACTTTATAAATACAAATTTTAATCCAATGATTGCTGAGAAAAATTACTTTGCAAGAAAATAATTTTGTGGCCCAATCCTTAAACCAAAGCTAAAACTGCAGGGCCAGATAGACTCCTAAGATCTGTGAATTCCCTTACATACAGCACCCAACACAGAGGGAAGACGTAAAAGAGAGGTTTTCTGACAATTTTATCCTCAAAATATTTTAATAACCAAGTATCAATATTGAATTAACTCGTTTTTGAAGGAAATGTGCTCTACTATTCCACGGCCTAGCAATCCTGTAACCCAGATACACAGAACCGTATGTCTTACTCAATGGACGCAGGAGGGAACACACACCCTTCTGGCCACGTGATCCTGACAGCATCACCTAGCCTCTCACAAAATTGGTGCACAAAGAAAACCTTCTCTACAATTCAGGACAAATATAATTGCTGGAACCGAGAGAGAAGAAAAGTAGGCTAAAAAAAAAGAGAGAGAGAGAGATGTTTTCTATCTTCTAGCTTTTTCTCTTGGGTGTAATTATGAAGTGACATTGAAGTGCAGCCAATGAAGTCCCTATTTTTTTCACAAAATTCAAAGACATCAGCAAAACCACCTATGTCAGTAATAAAAATAAAAAGTCTTTGACTTTTTAAATGTTTTCATACTGTCACAGTGGAATAAAATTAGCTTGAAAAATGATCTAAAGGCACACGACGCAGTTCATTATGTAGAACAGCAACAGCAGAGCTTTCCCAGTGTTCATAAAGGCCGCTCCATTAAATTTACCTCCAGTCAATAATTAGGAGTCCACAAATAAACCCGGGCAATTAAATCAATACTGCCAAGCAATTATATTCCCAAGTCCAGGCTCAGTGGCACAAAAAGGCACTACATCAAACTGCAGTATGAAGTGATCTGATGCCATTTTCAGCAGGATTTTTTTTTTTTTTTGCACTAACTAAAGAAAGCAGGCACACACCCAGATAACGCAGAATGTGTGCATGCATGTCTGCACAGGTGCATCAGACAAAATCAGCGCTGGGGTCAAGAACACTTTCATAGAATTTAATAAAGATGTACACCTGTGGACGTATTATTTTTATGGTTGTAACTGATGATAGAAGTTCCAGATTAGAGGGTCATGCTTATAAGCTGAACATTAAAAAAAATTCATTCATAAGTTTATTTTTATCATTTTCAAGCTTAAAAATATAACCCGACACAATCATTACTAAATTCCTTTGATGTGCTCAACATTGGGCTGGGTGTGGGGTGTGCAACATAATTAAGAAATGGCCTTTCTTCTCTAAAGTAAGTTGTCACCACATAAGACTCTGTCCAGTCCCCACACATCTGCGCTTGAATAACTGTACACCAAAGACTGCCGATCACCTTCTATTACTACTGAAGCGATTCCAGATGTTTCAAAACTATATAAGACTGATACTAAGAATATCAGTAGTTCAGATGGGATTGGACTTATCCTTGGTTTTTCCAAAAGGACAGATACTGTTCTTTCTTAATGTAAATGTAAAATAACGGCATTTAAATCTGTCTTTATTTTTAATCTTTTTTTTTTTTTTTTTTTTTTTTTTTTTTTTTTTTTATTTTTATAAACATATATTTTTATCCCCAGGGGTACAGGTCTGTGAATCACCAGGTTTACACACTTCACAGCACTCACCAAATCACATACCCTCCCCAATGTCCATAATCCCACCCCCTTCTCCCAAACCCCCTCCCCCCGGCAACCCTCAGTTTGTTTTCTGAGATTAAGAGTCACTTATGGTTTGTCTCCCTCCCAATCCCATCTTGTTTCATTTATTCTTCTACCCACTTAAGCCTCCATGTTGCATCACCACTTCCTCATATTTTTAATCTTGACATAAACATTTACGAGGACTTTCCAAAACTTACGGGACAGTCAAGGTTTTTTTTTTCTTGGCTCTTTTTTTGAAAAAAACGTTTTAGCTCTTTTAATTCTTGGTTCTTTTCAAAAAGACACAATTAGGCTGAGCAATAAGAACTGTAAATGAAAGAGTTTTCGAATACATTACATGCTGTCGGTGATGTCAACACAAAAGCTGGCTACGACTAGAAAGGCTGGGCTCTCACCTGCCAATAAACTGCCCTTGATCACTTACAAGAGGGGCACATCCCAGCAGACTCTATGTGTATTAAAAAAATACTTGAAAGGAAAGAAAAAGTATCACACAGGTCACAGCAGCAGTCTCAATGGACCCCGCAGGGATTTCAGCTCGTCTTGGCCTTGTCATCCTCTATGCAGCTTTCCTCTCGGCCCAGAAAATGTCGATAGGAAAATGTTTGAGGGGCCTCTGGTGGAAATTTTTTCATTCTTTCTGCATTGACAGGATGCCAAATCAATATTTACTTCCCACTAACAAGCTGCTCGAGGTCTCAGTAGAAAATATTGTAGAGAATGCGGGAAGACACAGTAATAAACAGCTGTCTGGCTGTGAGGAAAACATGAATTGACTGGAAACAGGTCCATAGTAAAAGGTCACCGAAACCCATGAACTCCTCAGGTGTCCATATCAACCACCAACTTTAAAGACACATAATAAAGAATCTCTTCTCCTAAGAGGGCTGAGAGAATAGATCCTTTTCAGTGTAGCAGGCCTACAGGTTGACTCAATAATTTAATTAATGCATTTGCTAAGACCTGTGTTGGCTCTTCCCAAGGCATTTGTTTCATTTGTTAAGTCCAAAAGTACAAATAGAGGGTTAACTTTCCTGTCTACCTATTGGAATACTTCTTTACCTAACAGAAGTAAATGATGTGGCAAGTGTTTACAAAAAGTTAGACATCGAGTAAAAGTGTAAGGCTTGGAATATTTTTTTTAAAGAAGTTTTTGGAGATGAAGCAGAAAAATAAAATACCTGTCCTTCAAGAAGTTTCTGAATGTACAACAGCCATTCTCGGTCATTCTCAGCATCTAACCTTGTCCTTTCTAGGTCCTAAAGGAAGAAAATCAAAAGACCGATGTTAATTCCATTTACATGAACTTGATCACACTGTTAGATACTGAATAAATTTCAAGAGATACTGTAGAATAGGGTTCCGTAAAGACCAGCCTGTCCTTCCAAAGTAGGGAATACACAAATCTGTCCTCTTAATATTTAATTTATAAATACTGACATGTAGAAGATAAAGCTGTATTTCTGTATTTCACAATACAATTCAGGAATATTTTATTTCTGTCTTCACAGTGGAGCTCAAGGTAGGGACAGAGGTGGCAGTGAAAGCGATTAAAATAAAGTGAAAAATTAAGACAAAGCTGTATGAAAGAATCATTTACAAGTGACTCTTGTAAGATTACATAAACCTTATATTAATTAAGAAATCTGATCTCTCAATAGATAATTAAGGAAAACTATTACAACTGCAAACAAAATAGGACATGGCATGGCTCCAGTGTTTTTAAATGCTTATTTATTGTAAACATCCAATAGTTAACTGATAGGTAAGGACATTTCTACTTCAAGTGTTATAAGCCCCTAAATATTTTCAACCCACCAATGATGAAGGTAAAGTATTCATATATATTTGTAAGTGCAGTAGATTATTCAGTTAAAATCATGATTCAGCTTACAAAAGGTGGACTTTTCAAAAAAGGACAGGTTTAGGAAATGAACATTTGCTGAAATTTACTGGAGGCCAGGTATCTGGGGAGGCACTTTGCATAGGTTATCACAGTTTTTATACTAATTCACTAGAGTTCAATGTGGTTTAAAGAATGTAAGGTGGTTTGGGCTCTGCTTGGACAAGTCCAGTCAACTCTCTAGACCTCTGAAAAGATGCAGGGATCTTATTAAGCTCCGATCTACAATTAAATTTAGTAAATGTATCAAGGTACACGGATCCTTCTCAGAACTCTGTGATTTCTACTGGTGTCCTTTCTCTTCCAGGAGGATGTCCACTGAAGGCTGTGCGGTATGCGTTTCACAGTGCTGTATGTTCCAACTCTAGAATGTATCTACCCAGAGGCTGAGGTGCCCTTTCTTCACAGAAATGTGCCAGCTACTCTTTCGGACTATGAAGAGAGATCTTCTAATTCATATACCCAAAATGGACAACGTTTTTCTATTCAGAGAGAGAGTGTTTTTTGCTAATCTGGAAGCCCAGAGAAGGCATCTTTTGAGACCACACAAAGTTGATGGGCCTGTCTTTCAGAATATGTGTCTGTATCTGTGCCCACACATGTGTACACAAACCCACACAGATACACACATGAGGGATTTGGGTCATCTACTTGTTTTAAAACTCTTAGGGAACAGTGAGGACTCAATCTTAATTTTTTGTAGGGACTCTCACTATCAATCAAGACGTTTTAATTTAATGTCTATAGCAAGATATAGTTAACATCCTTGCCAGAGATACAGTCGTTTCGTGTGTCTTATATCTGATACTGTATTTGATAATGCTCTTGTACTTCAGAATTCAGAATTCACAAAGTGAATTCAAAGTGTAGAAAGTCACAGGCATTGGCTGGGGTGCCAAAAATAGGAAACGGAGAGTTCACTATCCTATTCACCCACAGGATGAAAATCATCTCTGCAGGATTCCTTTGACCTCTTTTCTAAGAATTCTTGGCAGTTTTAAAACCTTGGCAAATCATAGATCTGCTATACTCCAGAAGTTTTTCTGTTTTCATTATTTTCTTTAGAAGTTTTTTGAGCAGCTGATGGGGGGCCGGAGGATGTTCTCATACAAACATTTAAATCTATCATTTTGGGGCGCCTGGGTGGCTCAGTGGTTTGGGCTGCTGCCTTCGGCTTGGGTCATGATCTCAGGGTCCTGGGATCGAGCCCCGCATCGGGCTCCCTGCTCCGCAGGAAGCCTGCTTCCCTCTCTCTCTCTCTTTCTCTCTCTGCCTGCCTCTCTGCCTACTTGTGATCTCTGTCTGTCAAATAAATAAATAAAATCTTTAAAAAAAATAAATAAATCTATCATTTTACTTATTCATAGTGCCATCATCTCTTTATTGTTTCCAAACAACCAAATCTAATATTCATGTGTCAAAGTCCAGAGACTTATTAGGAAAAAAGGAGTGAGTATCGCCCTCAGGTTTCACAGAAGACTGGACACAGGATAAGGTTCTGCTATCTAAGAGGTCATGACTATGTGTAAAATGCAGTGGCCTCCCCAGGAGAACAGAACTGTCACTGATGACCCAGATCGACATGCACATAAATTCACGCAGACAGGAGTACTTCACCCAACTTAAATCCATAAATGTATTTTTTTCTTTAACTTGATCAGCAATAATTTTGAATTTAGCTAGGAAAGTCAATATATGTACTACTTTTGCTCGTACAGGAAGAAAAGTCTTCAAATCCATTCAAATTGGCTTAATTAAAAATACTAGCTTACAAGATGTATGATTAACTAAATTTAAAAAATAGAAGAGACAGGAAATGACTTGAATAACTGATCTGCATAACCAACATGCTGTTCTAAAGGTTTTATGTACTGGCTTATTTCTGTATAATACAGTGAATTTTCTCTAAATGTTTTCTGAGTTGGTCAACAGCCACAATTTAACTTTCACAGGCATTTTACTATGCTGACCTTCATTAATATTATCTTGAAGATGAAACTCTAAGAATTATAAAGCAAATAAAAGTGTTTAAATTTGATGTGTTAAAAATATTTAAATGATGTTACCATTTCATCTTCTGTATCCATTATTTCCTCTAGATCTGACCGTGAAATGTTCAGGATCGAAGCTGCCAAGGTCTGGGCTTTATGGGTTGAGGTTTTGCGAGCATCCCTGTTTTTTCGCATTTTTTGGAACTCTCTAATTTGTTGCCTTATCTCATGGACATCACTTTGTAACTCTTTGACCAAAGCCTGCAACGCATTGGAAAGAATGTGGGCTCATATGGAAGTCATAAATGAAGACAAAGCAGTCACAATACAAAAATGCAAAGATATAGCAAATCATGGCTTATTAGGATTACTTGGATTTTATTTATTTTGGAACAGAGTAGATTGCTCTTTATTTATTGTCTGTGTGTAATAAAAGTTCTCTTAAATGCGTACTTAACTAACCTGCTGGATTAACCAAACTCTCCAATCCTTTCAGCTTTACCAACTGATCCCCTGCTTGGTGAATGCTTGAAGCAGGCAGGCTACTTTCCATCGCGCTAGAGCACAACCACCCCAGCCCACTGAGCTGATGCCAACTGTCATTCCTGTTTATTCTTAAATGTGTGTATATTCATGTAAAGGTTATTTACATGATTGATTTACTTCGTACATAAGCTGAGGAAATACGGCTGCAGAGAGAGAGTCGTTTCTATTTTATTAAGACTGGATCAGAAAGGACCCCCCCCGCCCCCTCAGAAAGGACTTTGCAAGGACTTGATAAAGACAAGTTGGGTAAATGTGTAATTAAATTATGTGTGGGCAAGACAACAATGAAGATTAAAAAAATTAGAAACCTAGGCCTGCTTCACAAAGGCCTTTAAGACATGAATCAGTGCTGGTCCATATCATGCCAACACATGCATAAGGAAATGACATCTCTTACTCTGGGTGGACAAAGCTCTGGACCTCAATGCCTGGCTTTGTGATCAGAGAACAGGTTAGCTAAATGTTTAGGTTATTTTTTGATCTTTTGCCAGCTCAAGCAATGTTGCAATAAATAACAGTAAATCAAGTATACATTTTAAATCTCTAGGATATATCTCTAGAAGTGAAATTGCTGGACGAAAGGATTTGTCTAACTCTAATTTTGAAAGCTGTTACTTAATCTTTTCCCTCTCCAAGATGGTCCAAGATACACCTCCACAAAGATAATACGAAAGAACCTGTATCTCCACACCATTAACAGAACACCAATCTAGGATTTCACTAGTTTGTTTTCCCACTGTATTTTTAAATTTCATTTCTCTGATTTAAAAAAAAAAGGTTGAACATCAGCCTTAAGAGATAATTACATTTCTCGGGGCTTAAGTGGGTACGAGAAGAATAAATGAAAGAAGATGGGATTGGGAGGGAGACAAACCATAAGTGACTCTTAATCTCACAAAACAAACTGAGGGTTGCTGGGGGGAGGGGGTTTGGGAGAAGGGGGTGGGATTATGGACATTGGGGAGGGTATGTGTTTTGGTGAGTGCTGTGAAGTGTGTAAACCTGGTGATTCACAGACCTGTACCCCTGGGGATAAAAATTGAGGAAACAAAGCCTAAATATTCTAGAAGTTCACAATCAGATAAAAGAATCCCATGAAATAGCATTTTTAATTGTTGACAACAATCGGTGTCCGCTGAAGTTGCTAAGAAGTTTGTGACTTATTCAGTAGCTGTACCTTTTGCATCAAAGTTTGGATTGTGTTCTAATCAAATAATTTTAATAAATAAGATTTAGACTTCAAAAAAATATGTTTATAAAAAATAAAAAATTATATTAAAAAAAAAAGCAGAGGAAACAAAAGGTCAAGATTGTTGTAATAAAGAAAATTGTAAGTTTGTTCCCATTGCAAGGAAAATATTTTATGTGACTAACAGCTGAAGTTGTTTTCTAAATGACTTAATAGCTCTCACTGCCATATCAACAAATTGGTTATAATTGAAAAAAAAAAGAGATAATTACATTTCTCTGGTCATTTTTTTCTGATGTCCTTAGCAATTTATCATTTATCGGAGTTGTTCACATATTTGGATATTACATTTGTCTACTGTGCCTATCCAAATTTTTTCATACTTTGTATTTTCTTTCCACAGTAATTAGTGTTTCATGCCAAGGAAAAAATATTTTTTAAAAAAGACTGCATTTATTATTTATTTGTCAGAGACAGAGAGAGCACACAAGCAAGGAACCTGATAAGGGACTCAATCCCAGGACTGTGGAAGAATGTCCTAAGTGGAAGGCAGACGCTTAACCAACTGAGGCATCCTGGAAAAAATATTTCTTATGCTTTTAATATCCAATGATGATTTTCCTTTCTTTCTCACTTTTGAATTTTGTGTGATACTTCAAAAAGCATTCTCCACAAAGAGATACATATATAAATGCATTTTCTCACCATAATTTTTTTCTGTTACTTGTAAGAATTTATTTTTCATTTGTATATGTTTTTTACCCATTTGTCATCATTTAGAAATTATTACATAAAATCAGTCATCCTACAACCATTTATTAAAAAGTTCAACTAGGGTGAGTGGGTGGCACAGTCAGATAATTGTCTGACTCTTGGCTTCAGCTCAGGTCATGCCTTTATCATTGTGATATCAAGCCCTGCATGGGGCTCCAGACCCAGCACACAGTCTGCTTAAGACTCTCCCTCCCTGGGGCACGTGGGTGGCTCAGTGCGTTAAGCCTCTGCCTTTGACTCAGGTCATGATCTCAGGGTTCTGGGATCAAGTCCCGCATAGGGCTCTCTGCTCAGCAGGGAGCCTGCTTCCTCCTCTCTCTGCCTGACTCTATGCCTACTTTTGATCTCTGTCAAATAAATAAATAAATTCTTAAAAAAAAAAAAAGACTCCCTTTCTGTCTCTTTCTGTCCCTCCTGGCCCCACTCTGTCTCTCTTAAATAAAATAAATCTTTAAAAAAAATAATAAAGTTCACCTTTCTCCCACTGGTCTCATATGTGTTTAGGTCAGGGACTGGACTTTCTCTTTTGTCCCATCTCTCTTTTATTAATGAGGCTTTATAACTTATTTAAACTAGTAAGGCTTTATAATAAATGTTAACATCTGGCAGGGCTAGGAATCCCTCTTACTACCCTTCTTTTTCAGGTTTTTCTTGGTAATTTTTGCTTGTTTGGTTTCCATATGAACCTCCATGTGAACTTTGTCTAGTTTCCCTCCCTCTACAAAACAAATCCCTGTAAAAAACAAAATTTTATTTCAATCATGTTAAATTCCATCCATGTCAGGGTAGCTTTTAGCATGCTGAGTCTTCCTAATTGAAGACCACGGTGTTCCCTTCCCGTTAACTCTTTATTTGTGTTTCTTAGGATCATTTTAAAGTTTTCTCTTTCTAGCTTATTGCTCTTGATAGCTTATTTATTTGTTGGAGGGAAATTATTGTTGAATTATAGGTTCAATATCTGTTCTGCTCCATTATTTGTTTCGTTCCTTGAAGACTCCAATTATACATATGTTGAATCTCTGTCACTTGCTTCATAAAGCCTTTTCCCCCTAATATGCTTTATTTTTTTAAGTGAGGCAAAATTATAAATGAAATAGTGCACACATTTTAAGGGTTTAGCTTAATGAGCTTTGACAATGTATAAAGCCATCACCCTGTTCAAGATACACAAATTCTTCATACTCTAGAGTTTTCTCTGATGCCTCTTCCTAGGCAATTCCTTCCACACCCAAACTATAATTGTTGACACATACACATTTATATGAGACCAGCAATATATGTATTTCATGAGATAATTTCTTTTATTTTACTTCCCTGCTTTGCCTGCTATCTTGCTTCCATCTGCTCCTATGTCTCAGCATCTTTTTCCTAAATTCTTACATTTAATTCCACGTTAAACATGGGCTTTTTAGAGGAAATTATTTCATTAATATTTCAAATTTATACTCAAAATTTTCAGCTGCTTTGTGGCAACTTATCTGTGGTGAGACTTATTTTCCTGCCACTTACTTTTTCTTTCTCCATTCTTACTCTACTACATTTGCATAGATACTGTGTTGGTTCATTTCTCTGGACTCAGTTTTGAAGGAGAAGATTTTTTCCTACATCATTTAATTATAGAAAGTTACACAGAAGAAAGTCCTGTGGTATGTTCCAGGCTAGTGAAATTTTACATACTACTTCAATTTTTTTTTTTTTTTGATGAATTCCATTTGCCAGGTAATTTGTTATGATTTGCTTGCCTTTTGTTTTGTTTTGTTTCACAATGTAAGGAATCTCTTTTCTTGGATGTTCTGAGACAAGCGGGCTCCTTCAGATATTCCTTGTCTTTGTTATTTTTCATTAAGCCTTCTTTCCTTATGGAAGCAAACCAGTTCTAGGATGGCTATCAAAAACCACTGTCGACCTGTTCCACTGTTGCAAATAGGGGATATTGGATTTGTACCTCATGTGAACTTCCATCTTTTAAGAGGTCTTGATCTTTCAGAGGTCTGGAGGACCTAAGACTTCTTTACATGGTGTCTTATTTCTGTGTCCTTTGCATGCTTTCACCAATCTTACCTCTTTTTCAGTTCTTCCATGTATTCTGAAATACAGAGTTTCAGTTCTGATCTACATTGACTGTCAAAAGGAGCTGATTTTTTGTTTCTCAATCTTGTCTGCTGCATGATTCCAAGGGACAGAGGTGGGGTAATCATGAGTTTACCCCTCAAAAATCAAGAGAGAATTTTCCAAAATGCATTTTCCCCTAATATTTCCAGTTCTTGATTATTATGAGAAAAATTGCTATAAATTTTGCTGTACATATTTGTCTGTATGTTTGTACACATGTTTTCATTTCTCTTGGGTAAATACATAGAAGTAGAAGTGCTGAGTCATACGGTAGGTGAATGTTTTATTTATTAGAACTTTTAGAGCTTTCCACCAAATCTTGCACCACCATTCTCCACATTCATTCCAACATCTGGTACTGAATTTATTTAAAGAATTTGTTTAATACTATTGTAAGTTGAAAATTTTCTTTCTCATTTCCTGTTTATTGCTAATACATAAAAATCATTTGATTTTTGTACTTTGACCTTATATTGCATGAAATGGTTAAACTCTCTTGTTAATATTACTAGGTGCTTTATAAATCTTTAGGATTATCTACATTAAGAATCATGTCTCACCTGAGAAATGCAAATCAAAACCACAGATTAGTTACTTACAAAAATTAGTTACTTACAAAGCTAGTATGAATGTTACAAAACAAAAGTAGTAAAAACAGCTATTATTACAAAAATTAGTAAAGGGATACAAAGATAAAAAGATGTAAAATGTGGCATCAAAAACAAAACATGGGGGCGCCTGGGTGGCTCAGTGGGTTAAAGCCTCTGCCTTCGGCTCAGGTCGTGATCCCAGGGTTGTGGGATTGAGCCCTGCATTGGGCTCTCTGCTTGGTGGGGAGCCTGCTTCCCGGTCTCTCTCTGCCTGCCTCTCTGCCTACTTGTGATCTCTGTCAAATAAATCAATAAAATCTTTAAAACAAACAAACAAACAAACAAACACATGGACTGAGAATAAAAATGTTACACTTTATAATGGGATCAAACATAAGTTGTTACCAAAATAAAACAGACTGTTATAGATATAAACTCTTATATGTAAGACTCATGTAAGTAAGCACAAGAAAAAACAGCTATAGTAAATACACAAAAGATAAATACAAAAGAGTATAAGTATGCCTTATATATGAAGAAAGTCATGAAACCACAAAGAAAGTAAGCAAGAAAGGAACTACAAAACCCGCTAGAAAACAATTAACAAAATAGCAATAACCACATACCTACAAATAATTACTTTAAATGTAAGTAGACTAAATTCTCCAATCAAAAGACTATTTTGACTAAATGGAAAAAACCACCCTCCAAGAGACAAACTTTAGATGTAAGAAGATGGAAAAAGATATTCTACGCAAATGGAAACCAAAAGAGAGCTGGAGTAGCTACATTTACATCAGATAAAACAGACTTTAAACAAAGACTGCAGTAAAAGATGAAGAAGTGTGTTACATAATGATAAAGGTTTGATAAAGGTTAATCTAACAAGAGGACATAATTTTTAAATATTTATGCACCCAACCTCAAATCATCTAAATATATAAGACAAATATTAATCGACCTAAAGGAAGAAATAGACAGTAACATAATAAAAGTAGGGGACTTTAACACCCCTTATATCAATGGATAGGTTATCCATATTGAAAATCAATAAGGACACATTAGCCTTAAATGACATACTACCAAATGTATTTAACAAATATTTGCAAAACATCCCATCCAAAAAGCAACAGAATACACATTCTTCTCAAGTGCACATGGAAGATTTTCTAAGATACATCATGTCAGACCACAAAACAAAACTTAATAAATTTAAGAGAATTGAAATCATATCAAACATCTTTTCTGATCACAATGATATGAAACTAGAAATTAATTCCATGAAGAAAACTGGAAAATCAAAAAATATATGAAGTTTAAACAATATGCTACTGAATAACCAAAGGGCCAACGAAGAAATCAAAAGAGAAATAAAAAAAAAATAACTTGAGACAAATGAAAATGGAAATGTAATACCAAAATTTATGGGATGCAGCAAATATAGTTCTAAAAAGAAAGCTCAGGGTCACCTGGGTGGCTCAGTTGGTTAAGGTAAGGTTTTGACTCTTGATTTCTGACCAAGTCATGATCTTAGGGTCATGAGACTGAGCCCTGCATCAGGCTCCACTCTGCACTGCCTGCTTGAGATTCTCTCTCTCTCTGTTCCTGCTCCCCACCTTGTGTATGCTTTCTAAAAACTAAAACTAAAACTAAAACTAAAATAAAAGTTCATAGTGATAAATGCCCACTTCAAGAAACAAGGAAAGTGTCAAATAAAGAACTAACTTTATACCTCAAGGAATTAGAAAGCAAAAAACAAATGAAGTCCAAGGAAACTATAAAGAAAGAAATAACAAAGACTAGAGAAGACATAAATGGAAACTAAAAAGACAATAAGAAAGATCAATGGAACTAAGAGCTGGTTCTTTGAAAAGATAAACAGAATTGACAAACCTTTAGCTAGACTCATCAGGAAAAAAAGAAAGGATGAAAATAAATCAGAAATGAAAGAGATGCTACAATTGATACCAGAGAAATAGAAATGATCATAAGAGACTATGAACAATTATAAGCCAATGAGTTAAGACAACCCAGAAGAAATGAATAAATTCCTAGAACAATACAACCTACCAGAACTAAATCAAAATGGAAAATCTAAACAGACTGACTACTAGCAAGGTGACTGAAACAGTGAGCAAAACCTTTCAGCAAACAAAAGTCCAAAACCAAATGGCTTCACATTCGACTAAGAATTAATACTAATTCTTCTAAAACTCTTTCAAAAAGTAGGAGAGGGTCAAATTCTTCCAAACATATTTTATGAGGCCAGTATTACCCTGATACCAAAACCACAAAAGGATATCCCCTCCAGCACATATACACACACATTACAGGCCAATATTCCTGATGAGCATACAAGCAAAAATCCTCAACAAAGTATCAGCAACCTGAATTCAACAATACATGAAAAGGATCACATACCATGGTAAATATGGGATTTATTCCCATATATGCAAGGATGGCCCAACATTCACAAATCGTTAATGTGATATACCACATTAACAACAGAAAGGATAAAACCGTATGATCATCTAAACAGATGCAGAAAAAGCATTTAACAAAGTTCAACATCTGTTTATGATAAAAACTCTCAACAAAGCAGATATAGAAAAAATGTACCTTAAAATTATAAAGGCTATATATGAGAAGCCCACAGCTAAGGTCATACTCAAAGGTGAAAAGCTGAAAGCTTTTCCTCTCAGGAACAAGACAAAAATGTCCACTCTTGTTATTTTTATTCAACATAGTATTGGAAGTCCAGCCAGAGAAATTAGGGGTGGGGGAAGGCATCTGGATTGGGAAGGAAGAGTAAAACTCTCACTATTTGTAGATGACATGATATTATATATAGAAAATCCTAACCATTCTATCAAAAAGCTGCTAGAACTAACCAACAAATTCAGTAAAGTTGTAAGATACAAAATCAATACACAAAAACAAGTCACTGTTGTTTACATTAATAATGAAGTATAAGAAAGAAAAATTATGAAAAAAAATCCCATTTATAAGTACATCAAAAAGAATAAAATGCCTAGGAATATATGTAATGAATAAAGTGAATGACTTATACACTGAAAACTGTAAGACATTAATGAAATAAATTGAAGAAGATAGAAATAGATGGATAGATATTTCATGGTAATGGATTGGAAGAATTAATATTGTTAAAATGTCCACATTAACCAATGTATAGATTCAGTGCAATCCCAATCAAACTTTCAATAGCATTTTTCACAGAAATAGGACAATCCTAAAATTGCATTGAACTGCAAAAGATTCCAAATAGTCAAAGCAAATCTTCAGAAAAAAGAACAAAGGTGGAAGTATCATGTTCCCCGATTCCAAATTATATTACAAAACTACAGTAATCAAAGCAATATGGTATTGGCATAAAACAGACACACAGTTCAATGGAATGGAATATAGATACCAGAAATAAACCCATAAATACCTGGTCAATTAATTTATGATGAGAGATCAGAATAAAATTGGAGAAGCAATAGTCTCTTCAATAAATGGTGTTGGGAAAATTGGACAGCCGTATGCAGAAGAATGAAACCCAACCACTATCTAACACCATACACAAAAAATTAACTGAAAATGGATTAAAGAGCGAAGTTAAGACCTGAACCATAACACTTTAAAGAGAAAACATAGGCAATACACTCCTTAATATAGGTTTTGATGATTTTTTTAAAAAAATTCTGACACCAAAAGTGTTTAAGTGGGACTACCTCAAACAAACAAACTTCTGCACAGCAAAGGAAACCATAAACAAAATGAAAAGGCAAACCCTCTTGAATGGGAGAAAATATTTGGAAATCATATCTGATAAGGGCTAATATTCAAAATACACAAAGAACTCATACAACTTAACATAAAACGAACAATCTGATTAAAAATTAGGCAGAGGATATGAAAAGGCCTTTTTCCAAAGAAGATATGCAGATGTCTGATAGGTACATTAAAACAACTCAATGTCATTAATCATCAGGGAAATATAAATCAAAACTAAAATGAGATATCACCTCATAGCCAAAAAGAATGAAAAAGACAAGAAATAAGGGCTGGTGAGGATATGAAGAAAAAGGTACCCCTGTGTACTGCTGGTGTGAGTTTAAATTGGTACAACCACTATGGACAACAGTATGGAGGTTCCTCAAAAGATTAAAAAGAGAACTACCACATGATCCAACAATCCCACTTTTGGATATATATCCAAAGGAAACAAAAACACTATTTTGAAAAGATCTATGTGCCCCTACATTCAATTCAGCTTTATTTAGCATAGCTGAGATGTGGAAACAATCTACATGCCCATCGATAGATGAATAGACAGAGAAATTTTGGTGTATATATACACAATAGAATACTATTCATCTATTTAAAAAAGTGAAATCTTGCCATTTGTGACAACATGGATGGACCTTGAGAGCATTATGCTAAAGGAAAGAAGTCAGAGAGAAAAAGACAAATACCATATGACCTCATGTGTGGAAACTAAGCAAAACCAAACCAAGCTCATAGATACAGAGAACAGGATGGTGGTTTCATGAGGTGTGGGGGTAAGGGGATGGGCAGAAGGGGAAAATTGTGTAAACTGTTTTTGTCTAGATTAAATAAATGGAATAAAATATTTAAAAAGTTCATACATTGAGACGTTACCTCACAAATATTAGGGCAGCTACTATCAAAAATACAGAAAATAACAAGTGTTGGCAAGAACGTGGAGAAATTGAAACCTTTGTGCACTATTGGTGGGAATGTGAAATGATGGAATTCTATCCTGTCTAATGTTCTATTCATCTATTTTTACAGTAATCACGATGTTTTATTAACCATAACCCTATAGCATGCTTTGGTGTTTGTTAGGGGAAATCTTCCTCTCTCTGTTCATTCTTTTTCATCAGTCATTTTTATTCCTACTTTTCAGCTATTCTTTTGGAATCAATTTGTCAGTATCTAGGACTGCAATGCCATTTAGATTAACTTTGGAATAAACTCTCACATATACAGTATTGATTCTTCCCATTCAGAAAACAATAATTATTTCCATTTACTTAGTTCTGTTTTATGGCTTTTAGTGTTTTTTCTTCTGATTTACAGGTTTCTTGCATTTCTTGAAAGATTTATTTCTGGGTATTTAAGAGTCATGTTTTGTTACTATAAACAGAAATTTAAAAATAGCATTTTAAAATATATTATTACTTGTGAAGTCCACTTTATTTCATTTGTTGACCTTGTTTAGACCTTATTGCTGAATTATCTGGTTAGTTCTAGTAGTTAATGAGTTGATTCTCTTGGACTTTCTGTGTCTAAAAACCTGTGACGGACAATCACATTTTGGTTGTATTATCCCATAATTATAAACTTTTCTTGTGTATTTGCATTTACAAGAATCTGTAGGACAAATATTAATAGTAGCAATGAAAGAGGCATCTGTGCTTTATTCCTAAGTCAATATTGCTTTTGTCTCAATAGTCTTAGATGGCTCACCACCATAACTAAATTCTTGCCAGTAATATCAAGGAAAGGAGAAGGAGAGGGCATATGCCTTCCTTTTAAAGTCCCAAAACACAGTGGGACAAAAACCTGAAAATAAACAAACATAAAAGAAAAGGACAGCTTCACTTTGCTTGTATCAGCCTATCACCCAGGCTGGTGTGGCTCAGCACAGAGAGGGAACTCCAAGTTTCAACAGTTCCTTCCCCTCCCTGGAGAAGAAAGAGTAAGGTGAGCAACTAGCTTCCCTAGACTTCTGATGCACTGCATGAAGGACCTGCTGCAATTTCATCTCACCCAGAGACTGGCTCAACCGAGATGTTCGGAGATGGCTTGGAACAAGGAAGAAGAGCTAGGGATAGCAGTGTCAGCCATGCAAGCAGGCGCAACCTCAGTTCACAGTGGCCTGTCCTGCAAAGGACCTCATCAGTTTTTGCTGCTGAAGAAACTGATGACCAGGACAGCCCTCGTGCCTCCCTGAAGATTTAACCACTGCATTTCTCCTGCACAAATTTTCACAGTACTTTAAAAAGATCATACCACATAATCAGGTGGGATCTATCCTTGGGATGCAAGGATGGGTCAACATATGCAGATCAATAAATGTGACATACTACATTAAATGAATGAAGGATAAAAATCATACAATCATCCCAGTAGATGCAGAAGAAGCATTTAACAAAATTCAACATCCTGTCATGATAAAAACTCTCAACAAAGTGGGTATAGAAGGAACATACCTCAACATAATAAAGGTCCTATATGACAAGCCCACAGCTAAAATCATATGGAAGGCTGAAAGCTTTCCCTCTAAGATTGGTAACAAGACAAGGATGCCACTGTCACCACTCCTATTCAACACAGTACTGGAAGTCTTAGCTAGACCAATTAAGGAACAAAAAGAAATAAAAGACATCCAAATCAGAAAGGAAGAAGTAAAACAGTCTTCATTTGCCCATGACATGATATTATATATAGAAAATCCTAAAGACTCCACCAAAACATCATCAAAACTAACCAACAAATTCAGTACGCTATAGGATACGATATCAACATTTAAAAATTAATTGTGTTTCTATACACTAACAACAAAACATTGATTAAAAAATAAAGAAAATAGGGGCGCCTGGGTGGCTCAGGTTAAGCCTCTGCCTTCGGCTTGGGTCATGGTCTCAGGGTCCTGGGATCGAGCCCCACGTCAGGCTCTCTGCTCAGTGGGGAGCCTTCTTCCCCTGTCTCTCTCTGCCTGCCTCTCTGCCTACTTGTGATCTCTGTTAGATAAATAAATAAAATCCTTAAAAAAAAATAAAGAAAATAATCCCATCTCCAATAGCAGCCCTAAACAATAAAATCTAATAAATTTAACCTAGGAAGTGAAAGGTCTATATACTGAAAACTATCAGACACTGATGAAAGAAACTGAAGAAAATGTGAATAAATGGAAAGATAACCCATACTCATGAAGAATTAATATTGTTAAAATGGCCATACTACCCAAAGCCATCTTTAGATTCAATGGCATCCTTATCAAAATTCCAATAGCACTTTTTCACAAATTAAAAAAAAAATCTTAAAATTTATATGGAACTACAAAAGACTGATTAGTCAGAGCAATCTTGAGAAAGAACAAAACTTAAGGCATCATACTTCCCAATTTTAAACTTTATACAAATAAATAGCAAAAACCCAAACAATCCAATTTAAAATGGGCAAAGCATCAGAATAAGCCTTTTGCCAAAGAATGCATACAAATGGCCAAGTACATAAAAAGGTACTCAGTCCCAACAACCATTAGGAAAATGCAAACCAAAATCAAATGAGATATCACTTCACACCTGTTAGAATGGCTATTACCAAATAGGTAAGAGATAACAAATGTTGGCAAGGATGGAACCAAAAGGGAACCTGTGCACACTTGGTGGGAATGTAAATCGGTACAGCCATTATGGAAAAAAATATAGAGGTCCTTAAAAAATTAGAAGTAGAACTACCATATGATGTAGCAAGTTCACTTCTGGAAATATAGCCAAAGAAAATGAAAGCAGGATCTGAAAGAAATATCTGCCTTCTCATATTCACTGCAGCATTCCTCACAATAGCTAAGACATGAAAACAACCTCAGGGTTCAGATCCATTGATGGATGGATGAATAGATGAAAGAAAACATTATATATGTATGTGTGTGTGTGTGTGTGTGTGTGTGTGTGTGTATAATATCATATATATAATTTCTTTCATTCATATATTTCATATATATATTGTTTTCTTCCATCTATAATACTCCATTGCATATGCATATGCAATGGAGTACTATAGAGCCATAAAAAGGAGGAAATCTTGCCATTTGTGAAAACATGAATGGACCTTGAGAGCCACTATACTGAGTGAAATAAGTTAGACAGAGAAATACAAATACCATATGATGCTTCTTACCTGTGGAATCTAAAAAATCTGAATTCATAGAAGCAGAAGAGTAGAACAGCGGTTTCCAGGGGCTAAGTGGTGGAGGAAGGAGACACTGGTCAAAGGGTACAGATAACCAGTTGTAAGAAAAATAAATTCCAGGGTGTAATGTACAGCATAGGGACTACAGTTAACAAAACTGTATTGTATACTTGAAAGTTGCTATAAGAGTAGATATTAAATTTCTTTACCATAACAACAACAACAACAACAAAATGGTAATTATGTGAGGTGTGATGGTTGTGTTAACTAACTTTATTATGGTAAACATGTCACAATATATACATATACCACATCATCACACTGTACACCTTAAATTATACAGTGTGAGATGTCAATTCTAACTCATTAAAGTTGGGAAAAGAGAACAGAAAAAAATCATAACTAAGAGAGTAGATCAGTGCCTAAGTATGAACAAACTGTACATATAAAAATAAAATTATAGTGCTCCACAAATGTTCTCATTAAAGAAGCAAGAAATTTATATGCCCATCTTACTAAATCTTTCCAAAGCAAGCACATATTGGTAATTAAATGATTTAAGCTTCCAGCTAAATGTTGTTCTTTCGCTGATATTTATTTCAGAGCTAACAAAAACCACTGAGAAGCTAGAATCTGGCGTATGACTCACACATATAAGCACATTAACAAGCCTGTATCAGGGCTCAATCAAACTGAGCAAATACTTCTAGAAATTTTCCCTCGTGTGTTTTATTCAGTTACTAAGCGGATTTAAAGTCTCAGCTCTGCCACATACACCCAGCACACATGCTCAAAGCGCTTGATTTCACCCCTGGGCAAAATTCCATATTCAAGACTAGATCTAGAACAGATGGTCACTCCACCTCTTCTCTTATCTGGTTGTGCCCTGTGAAAAATGCATAGACTAAAGGGAATACATTCCACAACAGGGCCAGAACAAACATTGTTGCTATTAATACTAGTAATAATATTTATTAAGTACTTCTGTTTATATGATACCCTAATAATCTCTGTACAGAATGAGTCCTGGTGATCACAATGTTCCATGTAGGAACTGTGTACATTCTTCATGCTCTTTAAGGAATGTGCCCAGCTCTTGCCTTCACAGAGTTTTCAATCTAATCAGTGATTATGTGTCTATTACCATTCTTTTTCTTGTTTTTTAATTTTATTTATTTATTCAACAGAGAAAGAGAGAGATCACAAGTAGGCAGAGAAGCAGGCAGAGAGAGAGAGAGGGAAGCAGGCTCCCCACTGCACAGAGAGGCCGACATGGGGCTCCATCCTAGGACCCTGAGATCACGACCTGAGCCGAAGCAGAGGCTTTAACCCACTGAGCCACCCAGGTGCCCCTAGTACTATTCTTGAGCCAGATATACAATCAATACATTTCAATCTTATTTATTAAATAAATATTAAATATATATTTATATAAATAAGAAATTTATATTAAATATGAAATTTATTTATTAAATTAAAATCTTTGAGAACTGAATGAGTCTTATTAACATGCTATTGCCAATGCTTTGGGGATAATGAATAAGGGAAGGAGAACGTGTGCGAAGGCAGGAATGAACACAGTATGGGGGAAAGTTGGAGAGTAGTGGGAAGATTAGATTCTAGGCACAATGGTGCCAAACTATGAAAGGTCTTAAATATTCCAAAAGCTGATCTCTAGCAGAGTAAAAATTTAGTAAGTCACTGATAGTATATAGCCTCAGATAGTGGCTCCTCGGCATTTCCACATGGTCCTAGGGCCATGTGTGCAAAGAAGAGAAGGATGGTAGTCCTCTCATTCCTCAGAACCAAATGTCCAGTCTTTGCCAATGTTTCTGGTTTGGCATTAGTTGCTGGTTGTCCTTTATTAGAAAAATGGATTAAGCAGCAGAAATAGTGCCAGTATCAACTACACACTGGCTCTAAATCACAGTGAAGAAAAACAAATTTCAAATTACCACTAGGCTTTGATTAAACACCAACTCATATATAGATTCAGTTGATAAAAAACAATTGAAGGAAGTGTTTTAAAAACTGTATTATGCATAATAATCACTTAACTTGTTAAATTCAGCTTTTTGGGCCCCACCCTCACCAAGACTCTGATGCAATAAATTTAGGGCCCTAAATTATGCATGTTATTCAAAGGCAATAAAATCAGTTGATTCTAAGACAGGTAATCCAATACCAAATGGAAACTAAGTGGAAAGGTTCTGAAAGAGTACTAAAAATGGCTTATCGATCTCTTTTATCTTTTCCTATTATATCATCTTTAATATAAATATAATAATAAAAATAAAGTAAATATAAATATAAGTATAATATATTATATATAAATTAAATATATAATATAAATATAAATAAATATAAATATAAAAATAAATATAAACTCAAATTACAAAGACATGAAACCACAGCAATTCTTAATTTATCTATTAAGACATTTATACTCTACATCATTGTTGATGAAAAATATGAAGGATTAGTATGTCATTCTTCAACAATTAGAAATTACTTACTTAATCATTAAATATCATTCAAATCCTTGGACAAAAATAAAAACCTTGCTTTTTAAAGGATAATTTTTGCCAAATTATTTTCTGTGATGAAGTATACCCATTATAATATCATGAAGGTCATGAAACTTCATCGTCTATAATAATCAGATATGTAATTAGATATGTAATTATAAAATTCATTTTTCTATTTTTAAAACTTTTGGTTATCAATTCTTTTTAAGAAGGACACATTCTGGGGCACCTGGGTGGTTCAGTCATTAAGCATCTGCCTTTGGTTCAGATCGTGATCCCGGGGTCGTGGGATCAAGCCCTGCACTGGGCTCCCTGCTTAGCAGGAAGCCTGCTTCTTTCTTTCCCTCCCCCTTTGTTTGTGTTTCCTCTCTCACTTTGTGTCTCTCTCTGCCAGATAAATAAATAAAATCTTAAAAAATAAATAAAAAATCAAAAGGACACATTCAAAGAATATTTCAGAAAAAAAACAATAATTGGCATTTAAATAAATCTTATAATTATTTCATATTTTATATCTTGGCTAAAACTGTAACAAACAAAACCCTAATTTGAACAGAAAACAAAAAACAAAGGCTTATGAAGCTAAAAGTCATAATAAAAATGGTTTTACATAATAAGTAATGACAATATTCAATGAGAGTGCTATCAGAAATTAAAGAGTGAGACTATTCAACAAGTATTTGGAAGAAACAACATTTTTAAATCTGAAAAAGGTAAATTACGTTCACTAAAATTAATACTCTGCAATCATTTGGGGTCCTCTGAGGCAAGTTTTATTGGTTTGACTTTATATCCATCGAAACCTTTGTTAAAAGAGATAAAACAGAAAAAAAATGTTTTATTCCATTCATTTTGTAGATATTTTTAAAATGAGAAAACTCCCAAGGTATCTATGATTTCCAAAGAAACAAAGTAAGGGATTTGTTCTAAATGGGGTACTACTAACATGGCATAAAATATCATAAGCTCCTATTTTTAGAGGAATGAAGAATATGACATTATACATAAGATCCAGTTATCTGCCATCTTATATTCAATCTATAAGTTCAGGAATGTTACTTCTTATAAATAAGATCAATACCTATGGAGGTAAGTGGATTTAAAAATACTCTATGTTGAGCAGAGAAGTCTCTACGGGGGGCTTAGGAGATGCCAACCTACCTACCAATCTAGAGAGAGAAACCAGAAAAAAAAAACTGATTTGATAACACTAACATATTAAAATATATAAAATAATATATTTTAGAATATGCACACACACATATATATATGTGGCAAATTTAACTGAGTGATTCAAATAACAGGGGGGTTATTCGCGAAAGAGACAGTAAGTAGTGATGTTATGTGATTCTGTAGTTTAAAATTTCACTTTATAAAAATTCCATGGATTGAAAATGTTTCATATATTGAAATACATTTCTACTGCTGTGTTATACCAGTTTCTTTCAATTTTAATACCAGTATAGTTAACATACAGTGTCATATTCATTTCAGGCCTATAATATAGTGATTCGACAATGCTTGTCATAAGTGTACTCTTAATCCTCTTGATCGATTTCATCCATCCTCCCACCCACTTCCCCTCTGGTAACCATCTGCTTGTTCTCTATAGATAAAATCTGTTTTTTTGGTTTGTCTCTTTTTCTCTCTTTTCACTTGTTTTGTTTCTTAAATTACTCAGGTAAGTGAAATCATACGGTATTTGTCTTCCTTTGACTGACTTCGCTTTGCATTATACTTTATATCCATCCATGTTGTTGCAAATGTCACGATCTCATTCGTTTTTGTGGCTCAGTGACAGTCCATTGTATATGTATGTGCTACATCTTCTTTGTCTATTCATCCACTGATGGACACTTAGGCTGCTTCTGTGATTTGGCTATTATAAATATGGTTGCAATAAACATAGGGGTACATAGATCTTTGCAAATTAGTGTTTTCATATTTTTGGGGTAAATACCCAGTTGTAAGACTGCTGGATTATAGGGTAGTTCTATATTTAATTTTTTGTGGAACCACCATACTGTCTTCCACAGTGGTTATACCGGTTTGCATTCCCACCCAAACTGCAAAACAGTTCCTTTTCTCCACATCCTCACCAACACTTGTTTTTTGTATTTTTGATTTTAGCCATTCTGACAGGTGTGAGATGACACTGCACTGTGGTTTTGATTTGCATTTTCCTGATGATTGGTGATGATGAGCCATCTTTTCATGTGCCTTCTGGCCATCTGTATGTCTTCTTTGGAGAAATGTCTGTTCATGTCTCATGCTCATTTTTTAATTGGGTTATTTGTTTTGGGGGTGTTGAGTTTTATAAGTTCTTTATATATTTTGGATAGGAACCCTTTATCAGATATCATTTGCAAATATCTTCCCCATTCCAATGGTTGTCTTTTAGTTTTGTTAATTCTTTTGCTGTGCAGAAACTTATTTTGATGTAGTCCCAACAGTTTATTTTTGCTTTGGTTTCCATTGCCTCAGGAGACATATCTAGAAAAACACTGCTATGGCTGATGTCAGAGAAATTACCGCCTATGTTGTCTTCTGGGATTTCTATGGTTTTAGGTCTCACCTTTAGGTCCTTAATCCCTTTTGAGTTTGTTTTTGTGCATGGTGTAAGAAAATGGTCACCCAGTTACATTCTTCTGTATGTAGCTGTACAATTTTCCCAACACCATTTCTCGAAGGGACTGGCTTTTTCCATTGCATATTCTTGCCTCCTTTTTCAAAGATTAATTAACCATGTAATTTCAGGTTTATTTCTGTGCTTTCCTTGCTGTTTCACTGATCTATGTGTCTATTTTTGTGCCAGTATCATACTGTATCATACTGTTTTGATTACTACAGCTTTGTGGTACATGATATGCCAGTTTTTAATCACGCATGCCATCAAGTAGCACAAGTAAATCAAGCTCATCAAAGACTGCTAACAAACAAAACAAAACAGAACACTGTGATTTCAGGAGAAAAGAGAGAAGGTCAAGACACTTTCCCACCATAATCACATTGTTTTGGTGCTTATTTTGAAAGGCCAAAGAACTACATTAAAATTTCCTATTTCTAATAGAAATATAGTTTGATTAGGTAGTGATCATGACCACAAGTGGACTATTCTGTGAGGTACCTGTAGATGTTGTGGAGGTGGAGATTGATAAAACACTGTCCTTCACTTTAAGAAACTCATCATCTACCTGGCGGCAAGAGATCCATTTGCTAGCTATAATATGAGATGGGATAAAAGGCACCAAAAGGCGGTATCAGCAACTCATGGTGGGACTAAAGGAGCAGAGCAATCACCAGATTCCTGGTCCATAGTGCCTAGTAACTCTGAAACCAGAGCTGTTCCTCCTTGATTTTCCCAGAAGAGCTAAGGGAGGAATATTGTCTGAGTATTGGGGCAAAAGCACAGACCAGATGCCAGAAAAGCTCCTTAGAAGGACTTTTGAACAAACCCTTCCCCCACATCGTAGTTCCTTGTGTAGCCAATGACTGAGCCTCTCTGGGGTTCCTCATCTGTCAGATAATTTCTGGACAGTAAGTACAGCCTTTGCAGGCACTTTGATTTGTCTTCCTTTTGTTCTGCTAAGTCATTTACCATTCCTCTATCCATTCCATGTTTAATGGGCTATGGACTGGGGTTCAGATGTCTTTGAATTTCAGTAGATCTGGGGCAAGTTTCTGATTGTTCTTGCTGGATTTTCAAAAGAATAGAGTACATAAATGACTTAATTCTTTCATCTCAAAACCTGTCTTGATTACAAGATTATTACGATTCATAACTTAATTGATATTAAGAATATTAAAAATATGGTGGAAAAATTTAAACTCAAACTGTAAAACAAGACCTTTTCGAGACAAATTTTAAACACTGTGGCAAGTAGGGTAGGAGAAGATGCTTTGTGGTTTCAGAAAGCAGAAGCTTCAGAGTGTTCCCACATCATCTCAAGGAGGTCACTATTCTCCTGAAGTACAGTACAGTTAGTAAACTACAAGTAATTCAAACCTTTACAAAGATGGTGAACTCTTCCACTTTCTCATTGGCTAACAACAACTTCTTCTGTGCACCTTCTAGGGCCTGCTCACTTTGCAGTGCTAATCCCTGAAGATGCTTAGATGCCGCCGTTTCAATCTCTGCCATTGCAGTTTCGGTCTCACTTATTTTTGATACTAGGAGACTAAGCTTGACATCCTGCAGAAGACCAGTGATCACAGAATAGAAAATCATTCACAAACATATCAGGAAGACTTAGATATACATGTCAGGTAAAAAAATGGTTTCATGATTCTCTTTCTGTATGTATTTATTTTCATTTGGTTAAAATGGATGGTTGTTTTCATTTATTTTCAATAAAATATCCTGGGCACATATTCTCATATATTTATCATCAAAGTTATTTATATTTCTAAAAATTATAAAGACATCATTAAAGACATGGAAACTATTTTAGAGCAAAAGATCTCACAAATCAAATAGAAATATTTAATTAGTTTATAAGGTTAAGTGCGTCCAAAAAATTTATAGCCACTTAGGCCAGTTCTTAACAATAATGTTCATTTAAACACATTATCAAGACACAAAATCTGTTTCTCTAATATAGCACTACCTTTAATGTTAAACAAATTCTGTTTCATGTAGAGATAGAAATGTACTTTGCAGTTATCTGAAACAATTAAGTTGCTCATAATAGTTTTGGGGAGAAAAAAAATGAGGACTTTAAAAATTTAAAAGATACGATAACATTCTATTTCTAAGCTAACATGTCCAAAAAGCGTACCTTTTTTTCTAATTCCTCTTTAGTTTTTTGATACATCTGTTCATACTGTGACTTTTCTTTCACGGCAACACTGAGTCTCTGCTTTAGTGAATCAATTGATACCTTCTTATTGGAACATTCTTCAGTTAGTGTCTTCACCTATAGCAAAAGCCTAAAGGTAACTATTATCGGTTAAGGCATCCTAGTCATAAACTCCATTTGTTTAAACAGAAACCAAACGAATTCATGAATAAGTCTAATTTCTTTATTCTCTCATAAATGGTATCAAATTTAAATAAATAAAAGTTTAAAAATACACAATATCAAATGCAAGTATAAGGTTTGTAGAACTTATATCACAAATGAGACAAAAACCCTTAAATCATTAAAAAATGAAAAATGCACAAAAAGGTATGAAAAGGTATGAATGAAGGTTTTTTTTTTAACAACTTCAACTTTTAATAATGGAAACAATTTGCCATTCCAGAAACAACGGCAGGGAAGAAAAATCTTCCCTATTAAAATAAACTCATCAAAATTATAAATATTATAACTTTTTTACTTCTGTGATTTAAAATGCTGTCCTGCAATACTACCCCTTTCATTTTTAACAACATTCTGGTATCATCACATGTTGAAGAGAAAACAGTATTACAGCAAAGCTTAGTTTAATTTAACATAAGAATTAGTACAGTGATTTTTAAAAATCTCTGGCCATATGTGTGGTCTGCCTAATAATACATTACTAATTTTAACTATGTTTCCTTTCATTACTAACCTAAACTTCCGTTAAGTAGGGGATGGTTGTCTCTGATTCTTAAGCAAGCTGAGTCATGGGTAACTTTCAGTCATAACCATATAACATGTACTTTTTAGGATAAAATTAAGTAAGTGCTGCAACATACTAATTATACATTTGAAAGAAGAAATAGTTTCTCTTTATTCACTTAATGCCACTAAAGATATGTAATTACTTATAAAAAGATTCTAAGACCATATCCAGAATGATATCTGGAATGAAAGTTTAAAAATCAGCAGTATTTAAATGACAACACTGAAAAAAAAAACAAACCTATAGGAAGTAATTATACATGGATGTGTGGAGGAGAAAAAGAAAGAAAATCCATGTGCATTTGTCTTGCTCATGTAAAATTTTCTCTCTTAAATCCACTTGAGCTAACAGATACTTACATTTTTATTTTCAACAAGGAAAGTAAGGGAGATGTTCTCTCTGGAGTGGATAACATTTAGTGAATGCCAAAGCACAAGCTGCTTTATGAGTTGTGCAAATAGCACCTTACAAACAAAACAAAACAAAACCAAACAAAACAAAAAACCCAAAAATCTCTTAGTCAGCAAATTGCTGATTTCCACTTTAGGGTCAGATATGCAACTGTGTTAAATACAACTCTCTTTCTAAGTACACTGAATTAAATGTACAGAAGGAAAAAGTACACTTAAAAATGTTGGGTGAGTACATTTTTTAAAGAACTTCTGGTAGTTGGTTATCACCTTTTTCATTTAAAAATATATGCTTCATTCAATCATTATAAATGTTAGCAAACTAAATAAAGCAAATAATTCTAAATTGTATAAAGAACATCCGAAGGTTTTTAAATTTAAAATTGATTATCTTCTCATGATATGTTCACAAATAAAAAGAGAATGTGTGGCTACATTATATATGAGATTTGAGTCTTGAATTTTAAAAGAATGTAATTTCAGAGCAGGTAATGTAATTATGTAACAGTATACATATTTTATGAATATTTTCTATAAATTTATTAAGATTGATACTCAAGAGTATCAATAAATAAGAGGGCAGTGATTTTTTTTCAACATCTGAGAACATAAAAGCTGATACCTTTTTTTCAAGATTTTCTAACATTTCATTAATACTCTCATTACTTTCCAGATTTACTTTCTGTCGAAATTTCAAGTCCTCTATCAAATGTCTTTTCATGGTTATATCCCTCTCCATTCGGGACATCCTTGAAAGGGAAAAAAGATGTTTTATCGAAATGATAGAAAATATTTTAACAGTGATTATATGATTATATGATAAGCTTACATACTATCCAGTGCTATACCTCCTGTTAATTTTTAAATGCTATCTGATATTAATTGCAAATAAGATAATTACATGAGAAGAAATATTGCTCTATTAATAGTTTGAGTTTTTATAAAATTTATAATCCAGTCGTTACTGGTAATTATAGTATTATATATACATTAAGACATAAAAAATAGGATAACTGAGAAAGATTGACAAAATTTATGAAAAATTAAAATCATTATATCTAAGCTATATTCTTGCATTGCTATAAAAAATCCAACTGAAATTTGGAGATCATGAACAAGCCTAACACTGACTGGAAACAATTCTATACAAAAATAAACAAATATAAAATCTCATACCGTGATATAGAAACACAATAACCTTGGGCATGGTATCTTCTAATTTAATATCATTTATGACTGAACTGACCTATCAGTGCAGCTTCCCAGATAACCTGTGTGAAACGGCAGCTGCAATGACGACTACTACTGTGTGAAACGGCAGCTGCAATGACGACTACTACTGGTCCTATGGAATAGGAACAGGCCACATCTGCAGTGTATCTGCTGTGTGCCAAGCTCTGTTACAAGGGCTCTACACACAGTCGTTCAAGCCTCACAAGAATTTTATGAGTGGATGTTATTAAACTGTGATACGGAGCTAGCAGGTCAAGGAGCCAGGATCCAAAGAATGTGTCTCTAGAGCCTTCACTCTTAAATAGTAAACAAGACTGCTTCTGAGGCTCATAAATAAAACCAGAGATATTTTGTTTAAAAAATTAACCAATCTTTTAGTCTTGTAGTTTCATCTGTTAGTATCACTTCAAAGTTATCTTCACTTAAATGTGGTATACATGTATGTACAGTAGATAGATATATTTCTCAAACTATCAACAACAGACTGGAATTCTGTCTAAACATGTAATCACCCCTAAGCTGTAATAATATATATATAAAAGATATAGAAAGGAAATCATTTTGATTCAGTGAGATAGAACATTTCAAACCCCTTTCTGCTAATAAACACATGAAGTACAAACTTTTATAATCTTCCTTTTAGAAACAAGTGAAACTTTCCTTTTTCTCCACCTTAGCTCTATAAGCTTAGGCATTAAATCCAATAAAAGATCAATCTATACATTTATTTTTGTCCAAATAATTACCACATTCATAAGTTTTCTGTTTATAGTCTTTAGGTAATTAATTTATATATATTCAAAATTAAATGTTTAATCTAACTTTAAATATTCTTACTCTAAATAAAAAATAGTAAATAGTCTTTCATCAACCATGCTTATAGGTAATATTCTTAAACTTTCTTCTTATTGAGGTTTAAACATGAACTAAGGAAGGAAAAACTTCATTTTGAACTTGCAGTATTATTTCTTGGGGGCAATGTTTAATAGAGTTCACTACCACTAGGTGGCACCAAATACAATGGATAAAAATATCAAGAACATACTTCTCATGCATCTCCTTTATGTGTTCTTCTTTTGCTAGGAGTTCAAATTTCAGAGATTTCACATTTGATGACTGTTTAGTGAGTTCATTAGTCGCATTCTAGATTAAAAATACACATAAAATCAAATACACCTTTCAGTCTTTGGTGGAATGCAGCATACAAATAAATACCATTCTCATGAAGAGTTAAATTTGCAAAATTATGCTTATAATTAAGAAGGACATTTTATTATTTTTAAATGCTTTATTTTATATGTTTTAATAGAAGTACTAAGGTACACTAAAATTTTTATATAACATACCAAAACCACAGAAGAATGTCATTGTATAACAACTGTAAAAAGCACATACCCAAAATACACGTATGGGAAAGAAACATGGACGGTTTTATAAAATGTATATGTGCATGTGATTAATTTAGTATTTTAATGGGCTAATAAGATTACTTAAAATGAATGGCGGGTTTACTAAGAACCCAAAACAGACCAAATATGGTCACAAATGCTCTGCAGTTCCTCCCATTAGGAGGTAAGATTCAGCTTCCAACCCTTTCAGTCTGTCTGGCCGGTGATTTGCTTTGTCCAAAAAAAAAAAAAAAAAAAAAGTGACAGAAATGAAATTACGCAAGTACCAGATCCTGGGCCTCAACCCTTGCAGCTTGCACTTTTGCGCTCTCAGAACACTGCCTGGGATCACCTTGCAGGGTAGACGGAGGAAAGGCCACGTGGAGAAGCAGGGAGGGACCCGGGCAGCCGCTCTGCAGATCGGCTGTGAGTAAGGCTATCTTGGAACTTCTGGTCCAGATAAATCCTTGAGTTAAAAGAATGCAGCAGGCACAAGAGAGAACACAAAAGACAGAAGCAAAAGACCTGCCCGGTCCAACCCACTGGATCTTAAGAATTAATAAACTGCTACTGTTTTGAGCTGCTGCATTTTAGGATTTGTATGACAGTGACAGATAACTGATAGGGAACTTTACTAATACTAAATTTACTTACTTCAATTTATTACTACTATTACTACTTATTTTTCAAGTTCCTATGCACAAACATCAGTTTTTCTTTTTTTCTTTAAATATTTTATTTATTTATTTGACAGACAGAGATCATAGATAGGCAGAGAGACAGGCATAGAGAGAAGGGGGAAGCAGGCTCCCTGCTGAGCAGAGAGCCCGACTGGGGCTTGATCCCAGGACCCTGAGATCATGACCTAAGTGAAGGCAGAGGCTTAACCCACTGAGCCACCCAGGGACCCAAACATCAGTTTTTCAAAGCAGAACAGCTTTGTGGTATTTGCTGACTGCACAGTCCGGGAGCCAGAGGTAGTAAATGGAGTGTCAGGAACCCTAACTCTTAATTTGGACTCAAGTTCCAAGTAAACATGTAATCTGAGATATTACCTAGTGTTTTTGATATTTATAGTTTCCCCATCTAAATGATAGTGTTAACATACATTAATTTATTTGTTGAAATTTTAAAATATTAAATTAATATAAGCAGAATAAAATGTGATAGCTTTAAAAGTATTTGGAATATTTTGCTAATCTTTCTAGTAATTACAATCATTTGTGTTAGAACTATTCCCAGCTTTGACCATATCACACTAAATGAAACATAAATTTGAAAAGATGAAACCATTAATCACATCATGTAAATGAGAGTCAAATTCATTAGTCAGACTTCAAAATATCTCTGTGGTAAGGCATATCTAAATATAAAATTTGAAATAATTTTTAATTTTTACAAATATGGAAATTTTCTTAAAAATGGCAAGTGTACTGAATGTGAAAAATTTTGATTAAGTGGGGACATCTGGGTGGCTCATCAGTTAAGTGTCTGACTCTGGATTTCGGCACAGGTCATCATCACAGGGTTGCAGGATCAAGCCCCATGTCATGCTCAGCAGTGGAGCTCTTAAAATTCTCTCTCCCTCTCTCTCTGTTTCCCACTTCCTCAATCTCTCACTCTTTCTCTAAATAAATAAATAAAATACAAGCTAAAAATTTTTTTTGATTGTGTAATGCAATCTAAATTTCTACCATATTTGACAAGCATTGGCAGAATAAGATATTCCATACTAGTGAATTTAGCAGATAATTGAAGCTTTTGCTTCTACCATTAATTTTCAATTCTCTCTGGAATGATTGTTCACTCACTTAGAAACAAGAACATCCATACTTACATGAAACACTATAATAGTGATACTTCAATATAGTGATATATTATAAATATTATCACTGTATTAATTATATATGTTAACTTGCTATAGTAAGTCGTCACTATATCATTATATTGTCATGCCTTTTGGAACTATTATGATATAAATGGCTACTGACCCTTACTCTAAATGGTCCCAGACTGCTGTTTTTCTAATTTTGTATTTTTACCTTATTATTTTCCTATTTTCTTTTTCTGTCAATCCCTTGGCCAAAATTTCTTGCTTTTGCCATCCATATTCCTGCCTAAAAACAATTGTCTGCTCCTTTAATATGCCTACTTCTAATCTTTTGAGGTCTTTTCTGCTGAGAAGTTGAACAAAGAGACTTACTGGAGCTGTATTTAAAATAAAAAAGATAACTGGTGGTAAATGAAGCCTGACAGTATCTTTAGTGGAATAAATTAAGTGAATTTTAAGGTAGTTGTTTGATTCTTTTCTGTTTTTAGACTTAAGGCTGTTATTTTAGGTGACTGAAAATGCTGTAAGTCTGACTTCTGGAGAGTTGAGGGATTACTGAATTATAGTAAATAAAACACCAGCTTGATATATACTTTTACCAGAATCTCTAAATCTCACAGCCATTTCATTTGATCCTTAAAAATCCTTATGAAGTGGGTAGAAAGGTATCCCTGCTTTAGACCTCTGGAGAAATTATTTCCTCAGTCTGGTCCCATAAGAAGTTAATGCACAAAGAGTGATCAAAACCCAAGGCCTCTAATATTTTCCATTTCTACTATACAATATTTATCTGCAGCATGACCTCAAATCTGGACAAAACATTTATTTAAAAAATGTCACAATGGTAAGAATCCATCGTGGTTAGAGCTTTCCTGCTTAAGTTTATTAAAGGTGGGTTTTTGTTGTTATTGTTTGTTTGTTTGTTTGTTTTTAAACTGCAGAGTGTCTAAGTAAAAGCATGGACTCTAAAGTCAGAGGGATTGAGTTCTAATTTCGGTTCTCTTAGTAGTTCAGTTGACTTTGGACAATTAATTTAACCTGTGTTTCTGCTTTCTCAACAGTAAAATAGAGTAATAGATTTTATCTCACAGGAGAGAAGTGAGGTTTGTTTTTTTTAAAGATTTTTATTTACTGGGGCGCCTGGGTGGCTCAGTGGGTTAAGCCGCTGCCTTCAGCTCAGGTCATGATCTCAGGGTCCTGGGATCGAGCCCCGCATCGGGCTCTCTGCTCAGCGGGGAGCCTGCTTCCCTCTCTCTCTGCCTGCCTCTCCGTCTACTTGTGATTTCTCTCTGTCAAATAAATAAAAAATAAAAAAATCTTTAAAAAAAAAAAAAGATTTTTATTTACTTGTGAGAGACAGAGAGCGACCATGAGCACAAGCAGGTGGGGAGGAGCAGAGGGACAGGGAGAAGCAGAGTCCCCACTGAGCAGGGACCCCAACATAGGGCGTGATCCCTGGACCCTGAGATCATGACCTGAGCTGAAGGTAGGGGCTAAATGTCTGAGCCACCCAGGGACCCCTAAAAATGAGGTTTAAATGAGTTAATATATGTAAAGGACGTAGAACCAGCCTGGCAATAGTTTACCTATAAAGGAACAGTAGTTTAAAAGCTATGATGCTTCATTATTGACTTACTGGAAAACTGGAAAAGAACTTGGTCTACCCCAAAGGAATGCTTTCAATACGCAGGAAGTCAAACAGCCACAAATATAAACTGAAGTACTAGTAAATTCAAATTTTATAAATAACTATAAATACACCAAATATAAATAACACACACCATCTACTGGAAGGAATTTGTACATACCTAAATATTTGGTTATCTATCTATATATAGTTGGATACCTTGAAGAAACATGTATAATAGAGGTAAAAATGAGGATACAGAAAATACATATGAGCAATGAAATGATACTCAATACACCATGTGTTCTAAGAGGTATACCTAAGAATTTACACAGAAAAGACTAAAATTACCTGGATAAAATTTTAAAAGGTCATGTAAATCTTTAATATATTCAAATCTAATGAGTTTCTTCTTAATTAGGCATAAAAACATCAACAAGAAAGTTTTTTTTTTAGAAAATTATGATGTTAGCAAGTTGTTATCTGCCATGGGTTGAATTGTGTCCCTATAAAATTTGTATGTTAAAGTCTTAACCCCAGTACCTCAAGATGTGACTGTATTTGGATAAGGCCCTAAAGAAATAATTAAGGTAAAACGAGGTCGTATGGGTGGACCTTCACCAGACATGACTGGTATCCTTGTTAGAAGAGGAGAGCGAACACAGATAACACAGACACAGGACTGACCATAAGAGGTACAAGTTAACGAGAGAACCTATAACCTATTGATACCTAGATCTTGGACCTGTAGACTCCAGAACTATGAGGAAAAGAAATTCCATTACTTAAGCCATGCAGTGTGTGGTATTTTGTTAGGAAGACCTAGCAAATTAATAGAATATCAAAACAGATTTGTAGTAACAGAGTGTATTATACACCTTAAGGCACTGGTCTTCTAAGATACTTCCATATTAAAACATGAAACAAGGCAGAGTAAAGATTTATCCTTTCTGTCCCTATGTAGCCTGGTCAGTGTCCTAGGACTCCAGGCTAGATATGGACACTTCACTTCAAACATACATGGAGTATGACCTAACTTGCTCCAGACATTCTCATAGTCTTATCTTTGTGACTCACACATTCCTCCAAAGTGAAGAGATTTATATGTGGGTGAAAACTTACACCATGGGAAACCATAAGGTAAACAACTTACAGATACTGACATGGGTCTATTATTTCCAAAGTTATGTTAGATGATTTCATAGTATATAAAACCAAGTAAGTAAAATATAAATCAATGTAGAGCTATTAACCACTTTAAAAAATTAAGAAATCAGATTAGGTATTATTGGATCCAACATTCTATTTTATCTTGGTGAAAACTAAAGTTATATTAGGAGCATGAACACTTAATTTACAGAACTGTGAACTAAAGTTTCTGTAGTAGATACAGACAGGATCAAAGTATATCTCAAAGACTTTTTCTGTAAGAAACCTAACACGGAAATAGTTTTAGTCCACTTTTTCACAAACAAACGCATCTTATGAAAAGATGTATGCACCAAAGCTTGCACCACTATTTTTTCTCATATTTGTATTATGTAAGGTATTTAAACTTATGAAATGTAGTGGTTGAGGCAAGTTCTGCACATAAAAACTCTGAAGAAGATGGTATTTAGGAAATATCTAAATTAATATTATTATATATATTATTAACAAAGCAAAATATTTTCAAGTAATTATACATTCATTTACTTTAAACTTCATCCTCCTATTTTATCTTCTTAGTAACCCTTCATTTAAAGATACTTTTGGAGTGCACACCTATCATATTTTGAATTAAAAGCAACTGAATCTGTTCGATAATTCAATATTCTAATGCCCTTTCAGCAGTCATAGTTACTCCATTCCTAATGGACTCTGTGCATTTTCAACCAGAACTTTCTAGTGACTCTCATTATGTGATGGTCCCACATAGAGTGTCCTTAGAGCTCCCAGCTAGCAAAACCCACCAAACAAAATAATTAAGTATGTGAGGAATAAATGAGCATGTTTTAAACAGTATGAAAATGAACTTTCCAATTAAATATCACAAATCCTGTTTTTTACAAGGTAATTCTACTTAAACTAAGGTCAGCCTTATTTTTAAGTTGTTGATAATTTCACCTGGACTTAGTATTCTTCACAAAGAAAATGAACACGGCTTTTTACTCTTAATTCTCAGGTTTAACTTGCTAAAGTTTATCAAACCAACCACCTTTGCCCTGTGTTTCTCTCTCCCTCCATAATTTCCCTCCTCCTTTCTCATCTCCATCCAACAAACACCAAATTAAAATAGTAGCAACTGTATAGAGGGAAACAATTCTATTTATGTTGATACACTAAAGTTTGAAAGGAATTCTGTTCAGTGGAAGGAGGAATGGAGGTTAGAGGGGAGTTCAGTAGTGAAAGAGAAATGACAATGGCTAGTTTCTGCCATCTTCTAACAGGATTCCATTGTATCTTGTCATTTTCTCAGAGACAGTGTTGTAAGTTACCAATAAGAAACTGCTAGGCTAAAAGAGAATGATGAGGTCAAATATAGTATTAATAACTTTTGAATTATTTATACCATAATTAGAATCAATATAAACATGTCTTTAAGGATCTTGGTCTTGGACTTGTAGACTCCAGAACTATGAGGAAAAGGTATATGTATTCATGTTTATTAAAATTTCTAATTACCTTTAATTTACACTGCAATTGCTTCATCTCCAAATCCATGCTCCTTGAAGGACCAAGTGATGTAACTTGTATCCGTGGAACTATCACCCGGGAAACTTCTTCTGCCAAACTTGTGATTTCAGATGAGGACTCCAATTTCCTCAGCAAGTCTTCTTTTTCCCTCCGAAGCCCAGCCAAATCCAAATTTAGCTTCTTTTTTCAAAAAGAAAATAAATATAAATGTATTATAAAAAGCAATTATTTTTCACCCAATAATTATCAGCATAAAATCTTAATGCTAAAGAAAAAAGTGAAATTAATTCTAAAAATAATTATTATAAAAAAAGGCAGACACTAAAAATAATTATTATAAAAACTTTACAGAAATCATAACTCCTACTTAAGGTTTTTGCTTAAGGTTGTAGGGATTGTAAAGGTTAAAACAAAATGGGCTGGCTGCATCCAGCATCTTTCAGCTGGCTAGTCTTCACTCATGATGTGCTATTTCTTTGACTTCACATACACATGCCTCAGCCAGAGATTCACATATTTGATAACCTTGACTTCAGGACTGATGTACTTAACTGGTAAAAGCCAAGCTGGAGCAGGACAAGATAACAGATGTTAGTTGTTTATTCCACTGGGTAGGTCTTACCATGCTATATGGCAGCCAAAACGCTTCTCATTTAGTAACATAAATGTTAAGTCCAATTAGCAAAAGAGGCTTATTAGAGACTTAGTTCAAATAAATAGCGTGCAAACAAATTCACTCAGCCGAATGCATCTGATTGATAGTTGCCGAGTCCTTTTTGTAATGTTCACATAGAACTGCGCTAAACTCCTTACATTTGAATTTTTAATGACATCAACATTTTACTAAAAGACATACTGGTAATGTTTGTATGAAATAGTGTAAAAGAAACTGTCTTAATGTTGACCCTTCTCGTTCACCAATCTGCAGTCAGCAGAATGTCACCAAGCTGTAATGGCCTAACAACTCAGAGCTCCTTAAGAGGATAACTGCAGTACGATTTTATTATTCCAGAGAAGCTTATAATATGGTAGTTTAACATAAGGAACAATTAGACAAAATGGTACTAAAATCTCTCAGGGGGCAAAAAGTCTTTCTTAGTGAAAAATTCTAATGAGAAACAGCAAAAGATGTAGCCAACACGTACAGTAATATAAATATGGGACATAAGTTATTTAAGTATTAACACTATATTTAAACACAACTCTTAAGGGCCTATACCAATAATTGCCTATTTCTTTATGTATATCGGTCTATACTGTTAAATATGAATATCTCAGATATTGGGTTCAAAACTAGAGCTTGATATAGTTGATATTAGATTATGTTTTGGTAGAATAAAAAGTATGTATTGGTGAAAAAAAAATCTTTGATTATATTTGACCTTATTTTTTTAAAGATTTATTTATTTATTTGAGAGGGAGAGAAACACTTGGGGGGAGGGGCATGGGGAAGGGAGAGAGAATCCCAAGCAGACTCCAGTTGGCCTATGGGTTGGATCCCATGACAGTTGAGATTGAGACATGAGCCGAGACCAAGAATTGGAAGCTTCACCAACTGCTCCACGCAGGCGCCCACTTGATTATATCTGAACTTATCATGGAGAGGCGTGGTTCTATATATTTTCAGGAAACATTCATTCATGAATTGTATCAAAGGTACCAAATAATTAATATCTAAAAGCAAACTGATAATTTCTCCACCCCTAAAAATCTTCCTGGTTATCTTCCAAGCTTGAATCCATCTCTCTCCATGTTTATTGTCTATATCCAACCAATTGTCACGTTCTATAAATTATGTCATGTCTCTCATATTCACTCCCTCTGCCACTTTCTTAATGAAGACTCTCACTAACCCACTGAGACTACTGCAAAAGCCCTTCCCCTCCCCGCAACCCTTCCCACTTTTAAACCATCTTTTATACAACTTCCTAAAACAACACGGACCTGTTAATCCCTCATTCAAATACCCTTCAGGGGTTTCTTACCCCAGTAGGATAAAGCTCAGATGTCTGTGATTATAGTAACACTCTCTAAAATTTAGCTTCAATTTGTATTTCAGGCAAGTATCATCTGAAGGCAAACTTGCTAGCCATACCCCCAACCTGTCTGCCATTTCTACATCGATGTTTCCACACTTGGCATTTTCTTCTGCTGAGATCTCACTCATGCTTGAAGAACAGCTTAGTATTTCCTCCTTTATGAAGTCTTCTGTCGCTTCTTTTTCTTTCACAAGTAGCTTCTCCATTCTCCCCCATTAGCTCCCATAGCACTGGGCCTATTCTTCAACCATGAACCCTAGTAAGTCCTTGAGAGAGGACTGTGCCTTCCTCCCCCAGGTATCTAAAAACAGTGCATTCTGTATGGTAAGAAACAGAAGAAAGATTCCAAAAACTGAAGTCTCCCCATTTGTAGCATGGACAGTGCTATGAAGACACATTAATTTCAGCTCATATTTACAATCTTTCTATTAGTTTATCACTATATAAATTAAAATACACTTTTAAAGTAAAGTAATATTATCAGTGTTTACTTAAGGAGTATGCCCTGGAGCATTTATCAATCCTGAAGTTAATGCTATGCATCTAAATTAGGCTTTCTAAGATTGTAATTTGGTATGACATAATTCATGGCTGCAATTCTATGTGGAATCTCAGGCAACAGAAAATTCAACTTTGATGAGGCTCCTTTCTTCCCATGAACAGTCCCGGTAGCTTCTCTCATTTGTTAAACTTGTATGCTGTTAGATTTCTGTCTATTCCTTCCACAGCGGTAGATCCTAACACTATTAATAAATCCTTCATAGAGGAAAGACCAAACCAATAAATATAGTTCTCTAAAAGACATGTATTGTAGATTTTAACTTTACTCTAACAATACAAAATTTATTAAATGAAGAAACACTGAAGTTATGGAGTCTGTAAATCACATGACTTGTAATTTACTAAAATATAAATCATATTTTGATTAACTAGTATTTAAAACCTACAATCTTTAAAAAAGATTTCTAATATACATGCCCAGAAATGCTACAGGGCATGTGTTGAAAAAGAAGAAATAAACAAATCGTATATTCCATCAGGTTGGAGTCCTTCATCCATTTGAATTTTGGACAAATAATGATGGCCCTATTACTAACTTCTCTCAGGTTAAACATCCTATTTCTCATTTGAGATATGCTACAGATAAGACAAGAAGCATAAATAATTTTCCTTTGTGTACACTCAGCTTGGCATGTGAGACTAATTGTGGTGACCTTGTTAGAAAGAGAATATGCTTAAAATTTACCAATAAATTTAGATTACCCTTAAAATTGTTACTTTTCTTCTTTATCAAAAGCATGATTCCTATTTCCACATTATTACTTTACCATCTCTAAACATTTAAAAATATGTCATTTATATTAAAATCATAAATAATAATAAAACACATGGAGAGTCATAATTTTTGGATTTTAGCCTGGGATCTACTGCTTACCAGTTGAGTGATGCTAATTAATGCTTGACACTGTTTCCTCATTTAAAAACAAAGATGATGCTTGTCTGCCTAGCAAAGGTCATTTTGAGGGCAGAATTTAAAAAAATATGATAGCACTTGGTAAATTTTAAATTTACAGCATTATTGTTAATAGTTATCTTGCAGTAAATGCTATCATAAAGCATATGAAAAGTATCTTAAAGGCTGAGAACCTGGATTTTTAAAAAAATGCTTCATGATATATATAAAATATCAAGTATATATATAAACATATACAGAAAAATCCTCCCTTAAAAGATATACCAATCTTTTAAAAGTCTATTTCAATTTAAAAGTTGACTTCACTGGGAATAAGCTTATAAAGTAGAACTTAACACTATAAAAGTTTAAAATTAGACCCTAGTTATTATTTATTTAAATAGGACATTGAAGAAGCATAAGTCTCTGAGAAGTAAAGAACCCTCTAAGCAACAGTAAGAAGAAACGAAATGTATTAGAGAATTTGTTCTTCCATAAAGTGCTCTGGGGGAGGCAGAATCCTCAAAGGACCCCCAATGACCCATGCCCTGTAAAATATCTTCCCCTCATATGTGGGTGAGACTTGCGAATGCAATGGGCTATCACTCCCATGATTGTATTATTTGCATATGTTATATGCAAAAGGCATTCTTTAAATTATGGTCCCTAATCACATGACTTTGAGTTAATCAAAAGCAAAATTATCCTGGCTGGTCCTGATCTAATCAGGTAAGGCCTTTACAAGAAATACAGGGGCCCTCCTGAGGTTAGAGAGATTCCCCTGCTGGCTTTGAAGAAGTAAGTGGCCAGGTTGTGGAAGGATGGTGGAGAGGATAGTAAGACAAGAACCTCAGGAAAGCCTCAGGTTTGAGGACTGAGAATGGTCCTTGACTGGGAGTCAACAAGAAAACAGGGACCTCAGTTCTACAGTCATAAGGAACTGAATTTTTCCAATAAACATGTGAGCTTGGAAGAAAAGCCCAAGCTCCAGAAAGGAAGGTAGCCTAGAAGACAGGCTGATGTGTTACTCTGTGACACACAGCCTTGTGATACTCTGAGAACAGGGCTTCACTAAGCTGTGCCAGACTCATCACCCGTGGAAACTGTGACTTAATGAATGTATATGTTGCTTCTAAGCAGCTAAGTTTGTGGCAATTCGTTATGGAGCATGGAAAACTAATGTTGAGTCCCCATTTTAAAAAAATAAGCCTCTTTCTTAAATCTTGTTCTCTTATTGCCACCCTGCCCACCTTGAACAAGTATCTCCAACCCCAAAGAGTATAGTTTGTATAATGTCCTCCTTTGGATTTAATTTTTTCTTTATCCATAATTTTGTGTTAATTTTCTCTTCAATTGCCTTAAAAAATGATCTCATTTTCTCTGCTAGAAATATAAATTGCCTCTAGATCTACATCTTACAGTTTAATTGCCAAGCCTAAGGCCAGACGCTTCCTTTTACTGCACTCAACAGTAACTGCGGAACCCCACAAACCAAGTGAATAGGCTCTCTTGACAGACTTTCCCTTGTCCTCATGCATGATAGTTTGTTCAGTTTATTCAAGAAATTAAAATTTCTTTTATTCTGGGTCCCAACATAACATTTTCTAGATTTCATTAGGAAATGTCTAGACTCAGAACTGACTCAGTGTCTAGCATTTAGTTTTTAAATACACAGAGCATAGTAGTAACTGTTCTAACTCTGTTTTCAGTGATAAACAAAAAAGTGCCAGTCCTTGCCTTCACGTAGCTACCAGTCTAAACCTTAGAAATATACAAGGATTAACTACAGTAAGCGCTATGAAGAAACAAAACAGGGAGCTAATGGAAATGCTGTTGCCTTCGCATCCCATCTGGTAAGCCCAGTTACAGCCAATTTCCTTCCACATACCCTTCCTGGTCTGTTTTGTCAGACGTTTCCTAGAAGCTAGGTGTAATATTAAAGGCTACAGCTAGGTCTACAACCACCTTGCTTTCCAACTTTTACTCTAGAGAAGCTATCTGCCCAAACACTGATGAGTAAACTGAGGCCAACTGTGGTGAGAAGGAGGATCTCTTTTCCAGCAGGAAGCCTTGGTAAACATTTTAATATTCAAGAATGAATTATTAGAAAAACTAAAATTGGGCTGATGGAAAATATCCTAGGTCCAAGGGAAATGAAGCAAAGGGTTTAGAAAAAAAAATCAGAATTGAAAGAATAATTTCCCTGATCACTCCCCAAAATAATGTATTTTTAGATACTTTAATCTTGATGTCTCCAAAGAATAAAATAATCAACATCTGACTATTTAATGGATATGATGCTAGTCATGGCATGGGAAAAGAAAACACTTGTGAGCACTCACTAGTTTAGGAGCAGTGCTCGAGGGAAGAGGACAGGGTGGGTGGTGCAGCTCTTTTGATTCTTTTCTTTTCTTTTAAGATTTTATTTATTTACTTGAGAGAGACAGAAAGAGAGAGAGCATGACCAAGGGAAGATCAGGGGGACAAGTGGGCTCCCCACTGAGCATGGAGCCCGAAGGGGAGCCCAATGCAGGGCTCGACATGGGGCTCAACGTGGGGCTCATTCCCAGGACCCTGAGATCAAGACCTGAGTTGAAGTCAGGTGCTTAACTAACTGAGTCACCCAGGGGCCCCAAGAGACCGATTCTTACCTAATGTTTTTTGATGGACAGTAATCACTCTATAGCACTGAAAGACACTGTTCAGTTCTCCCCATGTTTTTCACCACTGGACTGGAAACTTAAAGTAATGAACTATCTATAAACTTCAGAAAACAGTTTTAGTTAGGACAGTGGGATCTGAAATGTAGACACACGTCAATTCTAGAAAATCCAGCCTAACGTGAGGTTGAATGGGCCACAGGAGCAGGGTGTCTGAGAAGCCTAAGAAAAAAATAGTTGGTGGGAGAAGGAGAAGGATTCTTTCCAGTCCATACTAGGGAAAAGGTTAGGTGTCAAATATTGGAAAAGGTCAGTCAGTAAAACAGAGTAAAATGTGAGGGTTGGCTCTTATCTCTAACAATAGTGGAGAATCTGACTTTTCTTTCTCCTTGTGAAACCCAAAGCCCTTGACAGTCAAAATAAGGAAAAACAATAATCATTCAGTGGCAACTGTCTGGTCACAGTTACTTCACCCAAATCTTTTGTCTTAAATTCTACATAAGACTGAGAGTATGAAATGATGTTATTTCATGTTGAACATACAAATAAATTGATTTACATCTCACAATCAGATTATTCTGGTTCACACTTAAGCAGAGGCAGCAATCTGAGAATCTTACTATTACAACTTTAAAAAAATTACTATATAATAATTTTGTTACCAGAATTAAAGCAAAAAAGACTGGAGAGAAAATTCGAGTTGAGTAATACCTACATAAATTCTATAGGCAAGAACCTCCTAGAAAGTCACCATGATCTTAATCTTATTTCTCCTTCCTGTGAATAAAACCGATATTCCTTCAATGGGAATATAAGTCTTCCTTGACTTATGATGGGGTTACATCCTGACAAACTCATACTAAGTTCAAAATATTGTGGCCCAAAAATGCATTTAATACACCTAACCTACCAAACATCAGAGCTTAGCCTTGTATACCTAAAATGTGCTCAAGACACTTACATAAGCCTACAACTGGGCAAAATCATAGAACGCAAGGCCTGTTTCATAATAAAGTGTTCAATATTTCAAGTAAAGGGCTAGTATCCAAAATCTATAATGAACTTATCCAACTCAACACCCAAAGAACAAATAATCCAATTAAGAAATGGGCAGAAGACATGAACAAACATTTCTGCAAAGAAGACATCCAAATGGCCAACAGACACATGAAAAAGTGCTCAACATCACTCGGCATCAGGAAAATACAAATCAAAACCACAGTGAGATACCAACTCACACCAGTCAGAATGGCTAAAATTAACCAGTCAGGAAATGACAGGTGTTGGCAAGGATGCAGAGAGAGGGAAACCCTTCTACATTGTTGGTGGGAATGCAAGCTGGTGCAGCCACTCTGGAAAACAGTACGGAAGTTCCTTAAAAAGTTGAAAAGAGGGGCGCCTGGGTGGCTCAGTGGGTTAAGCCGCTGCCTTCGGCTCGGGTCATGATCTCAGGGTCCTGGGATCGAGTCCCACATCAGGCTCTCTGCTCAGCGGGGAGCCTGCTTCCTCCTCTCTCTCTCTCTGCCTGCTTCTCTGCCTACTTGTGATCTCTCTCTGTCAAATAAATAAATAAAAAATCTTAAAAAAAAAAAAAAAGTTGAAAAGAGAGCTACCCTATGACCCAGCAATCGCACTACTGGGTATTTACCTTAAAGATACAAATGTAGTGACCCAAAGGGGCACGTGTACCCAAATGTTTATAGCAACAATGTCCACAATAGCCAAACTATGGAAAGAACCTAGATGTCCATCAACAGATGAATGGATAAAGAAGATATGGTATATATATGTATACAATGAAATACTATGCAGCCATCAAAACCCCTGAAATCTTGCCATTTGCAATGACGTAGATGTAACTAGAGAGTGTTATGCTAAGTGAAGTAAGTCAATCAGAGAAAGACAATTGTCATATGATCTCTCTGATATGAGGAATTTAAGAGGCAGTACAGGGTGTCATGAAGGATAGGGAGGGAAAAAGATAAAACAAGATGGGACCAGGGAGGAAAACAAACCATGAGACTCTTAATCTCAAGAAACAAACTGAGGGTTGCTGTGGGGAGGGATGGGGTGGCTGGTTTATGGACATTGGGGAGGGTATGTGCTATGGTGAGTGCTATGAATTGTGTAAGACTGATGATTCACAGACTATTTGTAAGACTGAAGCAAATAATACATTACATGTTAATAAAATAAAATAACAAATAAATAAATACTGTAGTGAAAGTAAAAAAGAGAATGACTGCATAGATACATAATGGTTATAAGTACATTGGTTGTTCACCCTCATGATCGCGTGGCTGACTGGGAGCTGCCGCTGCTCCCCTGCCCAGCCTCACAGAGAGAGCTGGACCACATTACACTAGCCCAGGAAAAGACCAAAAATCAAACTTCAGAGTACAATTTCTGTGGAATGCTTACAGCTTTCACATTATCATTAAGTGGGAACATGGTAAGTTAGGGACTGTTGCTATTATTCTTTTGCAAGAAAAAAAAACTGAAAGAAATAAAAATTCTGTATTGTCCATTTAAAAGACTTAATTAAAACGTTATATGAGTTAAAAAGAAAATTACATGGGTTTCTAGGTTATCAGTAGAATATTTCCCATACAAGTACTTACAAGTGCTTTACAAGTACTTACCTAAAAAGATAAATAGTTCAGATTAATAATTGCTTCAAGTTACTAACAAATTTTATAAATTGAAAGCACGAGTTTTTCTTTATGATATTTGAGATCTTCAAGAAAAAGAATTAAAAATTAAAACTACCACCAACCAAAAAAAGAAGAAGAACAAAGATCTCAGGCAGAAATGGAATTATTTATGTAACAAAATTTCTTATGAAAAATACACTGTTACTACATCACTCATTTATAAACTATTTTCTGACAAATGCAGTTATTAAAAGCCTACAGTATGTTTCACAAAATGTCAAGCAAATGAAGGTAATATAGAGGACTTTTTACCAATGCTTTTGCTAGTAGTTAGACTTCAGTAGCCTTTAGAGACCATTAAGTACCCTTTGGCTAATTGGCCAATGGAAGATTAATCCTCTTTTTATTCTAGCAGCACTATTTTAACACCCTTTACACTCTGTCAGTGTAGTGTCTGAATGACAAAATAATATTGTGCATGAATAATAAGCAGAAAAGTTAAATTAACATCTCATGTTTCACATGCCATACCAATGTGTCAGAAGAACTTTCTTTTTAAGTCACTGACATTCAACTTTTTAAAACAATCTCATGTTGACATCTTATTGAGGTGAATCTTCCTAATTACTGCTAATTGCCTATCAAGAAAAAAACTCTTTTCATGAAGTGAAGTTGTCTAGTACAGATGAACGTAGCTCCAGTGTGCACATTAAAGACAAAGCATGACACCTGAGGTGCTACTTTGTTATAAGGTCATACTAAATATGGTTTGCAATTAACAAAGCCGTTTTTTATGGTACTGGAAATGCCAATCTGTCTCGATGCGTTCAAATTAGGTTCTATCAAAGAAGTATGGATATCTGCATATGGATAAGAGACATGCTACTTCCAGTAACATGTACAGGAAGTAAAATTAATTCAATGCCCTTACACTTTGTGATGGGAGTTCTAAGTGATGCCCAATTAAATAGTTTTATAAATGTGTTTGAATATGATTTCTCAAAATAAAAATCAAATATAATATTATTATAAAGGCCAAATTGTTTTAAAACAGTTTACTAATACTTTTCTCAAAACAGCCCCAAAACTGAAAACATTTTACACGTACACTTTAATTTGTACTAATAGTTTTGATGTGATAGGCATTTATAGTAAATATTAACCTAAGCAATAATGGCAATATAATGTGTTTCAAAATAATCAGAATAACTAACCTAATGACTTTTAACTGGATTGAAGTTAAACCACATCGCTTACACTTCTTCCCCCAAAACTATGGAAAAAGGTTCAGTAAAAATGTATTATTACGACATTTGGAAAACTAATAAAGCTGACTTTCCAATATTTGTGGGAAAACTATCATTATCTGATTTATTCATAGCAAGAGGAACTCAACTATAGGTTTATTGTTATTTCCAATCCCCTATTCTAGTTACTAAAATAAATGCCCCTTCAAGACTTACACAACCAAGTACGAAATACAAAAAAAGATATTCAGAACAAGAAGAATATCCAGAACGATTCATCATCATCACTCTCGTAAGAATTTTTCAATGTTCATATGGTAATATTATCAGATCAGTCTCAGCCCTCCTAGACATTCGATATGCACAAGATATGCTTACTAATGACCACTAAGGAAGGTGCAGTGATTCCCATTCTGATTCCCTCCCCAAGAGAAAATGCAAGCAGCAATAACATATGCCATTCCAAAGAAGAAACCAAGCACTTGTCTTCCTAAACCTTTTTGCACTTTCCTTCTGCTTTCACTGCTTAAACTCAGCTAATTCAACACAGAAGTATCTATTCCTCACTCATTCTATACCTATTCTCCTCATTCTAGGCTTCCTCCGTCCCCTTTGTCAATACTTAGTTCAGTTGCGTAAGCTGTAAAGGGGCAGGACAGAAAGAATCCACCCCAATTAAACTACTAAAACAATGAAGAAAAAGTAAAAAAAAAACCAAACTTCCCAAATCACCAAAAATAATAGTTGATATTTCACAGTAATATTAATACTGTATCTAAGTAAAGAACAGCCATAACATTTTAAATGGAGTTATAGATAGTGACTGAGCTATTAGGAATGAAGGCTACCAAATTCTAGGATATCTGCAGAAGTCTCATGAAGATTGTCTCATTCTCCTTTAATTAAACTTGGTTTTCCTACGAAACAGATTTCAATACTTTTATTCGATTGTTTTCCCTTCCTAGTGGGGTGATTTACTTATTGTAATGTATAAAAGGCCTTTGTGAATAAGCTTAAAGAAACTAATACTCATGTATAGTATTTTACTAACTGGAAGTGAGAATCTAGATAATTAAAATTTGCTCATAATACTTTATACCAAATTCAAAGGTCATTGATATTCCTTAAAATAATCTTTGAATTCAAAAAATTTACACTAGATCAGGATATATTTCTGTAATTCATATTTTCAAAAGATAAAACCATTTTCAATTAGTAAGCTACTAAAATACATGTATATCAACATTAAATTTATTTATATAACACTGGAATCAATTCATAGAATTGATTCTTCTGGGGAAATAAATCCAAAGGTTTAAATCATCATTTCTAGCTCCAATTTTATATATCAAACTACTAAAAAGATATACATTTCTTAAGTATATGCTAAATGTGAACAGCATCTTAATACTTATTGAAATATTTAACTGAGAGGGTCAATAGTTAATAGCATGTCTTCCCTCAGTTGTACTAGAGCATAAGCTCTGAAAACAAATTACTTGGATGAAAGCCAGTCAGGGAATTTCAAAAATCCTACAACTCATTACAAATTTAATAGCAGCAATACTAAGTATTCATATAATTTTGATTACATTTATAAATATACCTTATTGGGGCGCCTGGGTGGCTCAGTGAATTAAGCCGCTGCCTTCGGCTCAGGTCATGATCTCAGGGTCCTGGGATCGAGCCCTGCATCGGGCTCTCTGCTCAGCAGGGAGCCTGCTTCCCCCTCTCTCTCTGCCTGACTCTCTGCCTACCTGTGATCTCTGTCTGTTAAATAAATAAATAAAATCTTTAAAATATATATATAGATATATATAGATATTTTATATCTATATATATCTATATATATACACACACACATACACACACCTTATTAAAATTCTCAAGCAATGGGGTGCCTGGGTGGCTCAGTGGGTTAAAGCCTCCGCCTTCAGCTCAGGTCATGATCCCAAGGTCCTGGGATTGAGCCCCACATCGGGCTTTCTGCTCAGCATAAAGCCTGCTTCCCTTCCTCTCTCTCTGTCTGTCTCTCTGCCTACTTGTGATCTCCGTATATCAAATAAATAAATAAAATCTAAAAAAAAAAATTCTCAAGGGAAACAATAATGTTTTCTCTATTTCCTTTGTAAGTTTCATAAGATTTAAGAGAGTAAAAGCATGGACATTTCTTTAAAAGAATGGTTTTTGCAAACTTTGGACCTGATAAGATAAAGGTTACTGATAACATCTTAAATGGGATTTTTTAAAAATTAAAAATTAACATATGTGAAAATTACTAAAAACATTATTAAAAAAGAAACCCATGGCATAAAGTAGAAATTTCTTTCAAAGCAGGAAAGAAGGTTTACAAAGCTTGGATTTAAATGATATTATACAAGGTATTTCTCAGAGGTTTCATTAAAAAGCTCTTTTTTAAAAAAAGGCTCTTTTTTTTTAAACACAAAAATTTCAGACAGGAACTTTTTCCATCATCCTTCACTCCATTTTCTATCTAGAATTGTCTTCTGTTTATCACGTTCTTTCAAATAGTAAGCCTTAACCTAACAGAGTAATCACTTAATAAATTTGTGCTATGTGAAATATTCAGATTCATATAGATCTTTAGGAAGAGGGTAGTCTAATTTTTTATTAATTGAGCTGCTTTCTCTGCTTTCCTCCTGTAACAGTGGTTCTGAAAGAATACTTAGGACTTAGATATGTATTTTGGAAATTAGAGTGGCACTGAAATGGGTGAGAGGTAGGAGTACCAGATACAGCAGAATGTGGACATCAGTCCTGCCCAACAGAAACTGCCCTGTTTCCTGCCTGAATTTTAAATTTCCTCCCAGTTACTTCTTTAGATGAAAAATATGCATATAATGAAATGAACCTAAATCCTAACCAAAAATTACATATAAACAAAGTATTTTTCCCCCTGTGGGTCAGAAATTTATAAACCATGTAAATCAAGGAAAGATTGAAAGACGAGAAAGAGAAATCTTTCTTTTCTGGGGTCTAAACTAAAAGGATGTCACCATATGGCCAGGGACACATGAAAAAGATGGCCAGAGGGGAAGAGCTGTGAGATAAGGACGAACACTGAAGACGTAAGTCTGGTTTCAGGTACCACTGCTCTTCACAAGGCTGTTTCCTGAGGCAGTTCGTCCTTTGATTTGGTGAACTTCTTTTTTTTCTTTTTTTTTTTTTTTAGTTTGAGTTTAGTTTCTGGTATTTGCTCTCAAGAGGGTTCTGCTAACAAAACCTTCTAAGGAAAGTCCAACAAGCTCCTCCCTGTTATTCTAACTTTAATTTTTCTATGGCATCCTACATTGTGAAACAGCACTTCTCTTTTGCTCATAACGAATTTTCCCTACCTTGTTTCTGTATCACAGCACTCTCCTACTTCTTCTCATTCCTCTCTGTCCATATATAAGATACTACCCCAAATTTATTACCTTACTAGAAAAATGTGTTCTATCTCCACCATTATTTCTCTGGAATAATGGAATGGACAGGTTTCCACATTTTTATGATATATATCAAATATGCAGTAGCTACACAAAGAAAAATACAATGAACACTGACTCATGTGTTAACCATTCAACGAAGACACTGTGTTGCCAATAGAGTTGAAGACTATGAACCCATCTTCACTGACTCACCAGAAATAATCATTATCTGAATAACTTTGGTATTCATCATTGCCTTACATTTCTTTACACTTTTGATACATATATGTGTATTTCCAAAACAAACATAGAGTGATTTTAAGACCTTTCCTTTTCACATTTTAACATCACTGAAGTTGGGATGCATCTTCCATTCCTGGATACCATATAATTCCTATTACTTAAATAATATTTATTTTTTAAGAGTGCATATATTGCTGACTTCTGGCAAATACAATACCATCATCTTAGCATATGTTGACTTTATAACCAGCAATCTTGCTGAAATCTATTATTAACTTGTCTTGAGATTCTGTGCAGACAACTAATGATGTTTTGTGTCTACTGTGCAGACAACTAGTGTGCAACAACTAATGATGCTTTCGCTTCTTCATTTCTAACACTTTTAACTTTCATTTCTTTTTCTTAGTTCCTGTACCCTCTAGTACAACATCTTAAGACAAGCAATGATAGCAGACATAAATATCTTTCTCCTGATGTTAAAAGGAATAGTTTTTACATCCACCATTAAGTATGATGGCTATTTTAGGTTTTTGGTACATAATTTTTTAACAGAATAAGAAAGTTCTCTGCTGTATTTCATTTACTAAGAGATTTTTATCATGAACAGGTATTTAATTGTATAAAAATACTGTCTTCGGGTTTTTCATTGTCATAAAAATTAATGTAACATAAGATTTATCCTCTTAACCCATCTGTAAGCATATAGTACAGTATTTAAACATCCCTCTCAGCATACTTACACTGCATCCATGTTTTGCTATGCTGTGTTTTCATTTCATTTCTCTTGTGGTATTTTCTAATTTCCCTGGTGACTTCTTCTTTGACCCACTGGTTAAAAGTGTGTTGTTTAACTTCCATATATTTGTGGGTTTTATAGTTTTCCTTCTGCTATTGATTTCTAGTTTTAGTCCATTGTGGTCAGAAAAGATACTTTGTATGGTTTCAATTTTCTCAAATTTAAGACTTATTTTGTGGCCTAACATGTGGTCTATCCTGCAGAATGTGCCATGCGCACTTGAATACTGTAGTTGGGTAGAGAGTTCTGTATAAGTCTGGCAGGTCCAATTAGTCTATAGCGTTCTTCAAGTTCTCTATTTCCAGATTCTTTTCAGATCATTCATATACCTCTGTTTCTTTAGGGTCAGTTTCTGGAAATTTATTTTGTTCCTCTGATTCAGCCATTTTACTGTTTCTTTATGTTCCTTATAACTTTGGGTTGCTATCCATGCACTTGAAGAAACATCTACTTCTTCCTCTTTACAAACTGGCTCACATACAGAAAAACCTTCACCAGGATGAGCCCCAGCTCGAGATTCTGGAAACTCTCAAAAGTTCCCTGTGGATATGACTTGTCTGAGCCAGTGTGTATAGATTTCTAATTAAATACATTTTCTGTTTGTTTACTTCCCAGGCGCTCATAATCTCAGCATTGCTTACTCTGGGGCCTGTCTGCTATACTGGGGTCTGTAGAGCAGCAACATGCCAACCAAGCTCTTTTTTTATTCTCAGCAGCCCGACTTCTACCTAGAGTACGCCCAGTTCCATGCTTTCCCAATTGGGCTAGAAAGAAATGAGTTTCTCAGGCAGGCCCTGCAGAGTTGGGACATTGTACACACACCCCATTCTTCTTCTTTCCATATCGGCTTGTCTGCTGCACCAAAGGCCTTGTGGAGCAGCAGCATGCCATCTAGCTCTTGTCTAGTTCTTAGTGGTTCCCAGGCATCTAGAGTATATGGGTCCTGTCTGAGGTTTAAGATGAGCAAGAAACAAGCCCCTCAGGCACTCTCCTCCTTAAAATCTGCAACAGTGGATACCTGTTCCCTCTTCTCTCTCTCTCTCTCCCTCCCTGAGAGAGGAACTTCTGCTTCAAGCTGTATCAGCTTCTGTCTAGTGTGGCAGGGGTCCTCTGCAACAGCAGCAGGCCATCCAGCTCTTTTGGTTCTCAGTGGCCTCTAGGCATCTAGAGTATGACAGGTCCCATCCATGCTCTGAGACAGGTGAAAAAGCAGCCATTCCCACAGGCTTGCTGAAAAGCGAGAAGGTTGGACATAAGGTCCATTATACTCCTTCTCTCCTCAGGGAGGACCCACAAACCAGGAGTTTCTTCCGGATCACAAGGCAGTATGATTGCAGGAGGGACTAAGTTGAAGGAGTGCCCCACCAATCTGAACACGGCTAGCTGCACACTCCCGAGGGGTGCCTTTTCATTGGTTTCTGGATTTCTCACAAAAGGAATTGGCCTGAGTATTGTTGCTGAATTGGTTTCTCTATGGGAAAAAGGGTCTGGTGCTTCCCTCAAATTCTGCCATCTTCCTGATGCTGCTTTAGATTTTCTGCATCTTTAATACATTTTCCCCCTTTCTTTGTTGTAGAAATGAATTATATAAACAATTTTTCTAATGATGAAATAAGCTATTTTACTTCTGGAATCATCCTCATTTGTGATACTTATTTATCATAGTTTCATTAGATTTGTTAATAGTTTAGGAATATTTATCCATATTCATAGCTGAGATGAACCTTTAATTTTTCTTTCTCATATTTTCCTATCTTGTTATTGTGTTACAGTTCTAGTACCCTCATAAAAAGAGGTGAAATTTACTTCTCTTTCTTCTCTTCTTTGGGAAAATGTGTATGCCTAGCAGAACTTACATATGAAACTCAAATTTCAATCTCACAAACTGCTCATAGTGTGGTATTACATTTTATTGATAGCTTTATTAAGGTATAATTTACATAGATGAAATTCATCCATTTTTAAAGTATCTGATTGAATGATTTTTAGTATATTAATAGAGTTGTGCAATTATACCAAACACTAAATTTAGAACATTTCCATCACACCAGAAAGAAACCTCATGCCCACTTACAGACATTTCTTTCCCAACTCCGTGCCTATGCAGTCTCTTATCTACTTTTTGTCTCTATAGACTTTGCCTTTTCTGGACATTCCATATAAATGAAATGTTACTGTGTTTGATCTTCAGACACTGACTTCTTCAAGGTTTACCCATGTTGTAGCCTGTGTCACTACTTCATTCCTTTTTTATTGCTGAATGATTACCCATTATATGGGTGTTTGATTGTTTCCACTTTTGGGCTATTATGAATAACGCTGCTATGAACATTCACGTAACAATTTTTATTTATTTTTTAATTTTTTAATATTTTATTTATTTATTTGACAGAGAGAGAGAGAGAGATCACAAGTAGGCAGAGAGGCAGGCAGAGAGAGGGGGAGAAGCAGGCTCCCTGCTGAGCAGAGAGCTCGATGCGGGGCTCCATCCCAGGACCCTGAGATCACGACCTGAGCTGAAGTCAGAGGCTTAACCCACTGAGCCACCCAAGCACCTCTACGTACAGTTTTTATGTGAACATCTGTTTCTAGTTTCTTTGGCATACACCTAAATGGAACTCTGGATGATATGGTAGGTCTATAATTTGCCTTTTGAGGGACTGCAAACTGTTTTCCAAATTAGTGCATTACTTTCCATATCCCACCTGCAACGTATGAAAGTTTTAATTCATCCATATCCCCATCAATACTTGCTATTTTTTATCAACTTATTAGTATCAATGATCCACCTTTTAGTTTTTTTTTATCTTGTCTACTGCATGTTTGCTTTCTACAATATTAAGTGTTGTCCTTATCTTAATATGTCTTAATATATTTTTATTTTCTTTGGGATTATTTAATTGCTCATTCTTAAATTGAATGTAACCAATTACACTGGTAGCTCATTAATTTTTAACCTTTCTCTAGTTTTACTGCATTTAAAGGTATACATTTCCATCTGAGTACCATCTTACCTGCACTCTGCAAGTTTTGATATCATTTAATTTGAAGTATTCTTTCATTTTTTAAATTTTCTTCTTTGATCCATTAGTTATTTGGAAATGTCTCTATAAGTTTGTATCAGAATTTTCAAAGTTAAGCTTTTAAATTGATTTCTAATTTCACTTATGTTAAACAATGTTTTTTATATGACACCAAATATTTAAAATTTGTGAAGAGCTTTTTTTGGTTTAATTTTGTGAATATTTTTGATAAATATTTAGAGCAAGTTATCTTAAAAATAGTTAAGATTTGCCATTTTTGCATTATATATTTTGAGCCCAAGTTATTAAATGTTCATATTTATATATATTAAGTGTTTATATGTTAGTTTTATATGTTCTCCTTTAGAGCAAAATTCTATGAGATGACTCTAAAAAGGATGCACATTTAACTATATTCTCCAATTCCTCTCCTTCTCTTCCCATTTCTTAGTTCCTCTCAAGGACCTACTCTAGTCAGCAGCATTTGACATCGTTAGTCATTCACTAGTCCTTGAAATCCTTTCATCATTTGGCTTTTGGATACTCCATGCTCTTGGTTTTCTTTCTACTTAACTGGCTTCTCCTTTTCTAGTCCTTTCCCTTCTGTGCAAACTCCAAAGGTTGGAGGGCCCTGGGCGCAGACCTTGGACCTCCTCTCTTTTTTATCTACCTTTACTCCCTAAGTGGGTTCCATCCAGCTTCACATTTTAAAATATGATCTAAATACTCATAACTTCAAAATTTCATACCTCTAGCCCTGGTCTCTCCTCTACATTAGACACTCAAATATCCTGCAGCTCACTTGATACCATCACTTCAGTGACAAATTGCCATTGGGTCCAGTGGTAAACTGTCAGCGACTTTAGCTCTAGGGATTTACATCTTTTTGTTGTTATGTTCTATATATTTAAATGGTGTACATTTATATTTGTTATATTTTGTCCAACTTTCTTGGTATGTTCATATGAAGATTTTTTTCTCCCACAATATTTATCATAAAATATTATCACAAATAAAGTCTATCAACTTTCTAGTCACTTTAATTAGAATACTGATAGATATTTCAATTCTTCACTTTGGTTTTTTTTTTATCTTCCCATCTAGGATTGGTCGTCAAACTCTGTGTGTTATACCATTATAAAATCCCTTGTTTTCTTTTCTTTCTACTTCTACTGGTATCCTCTAGATTTTTGTCATCTTTTGCTGTAATATTTAAACAGTCTCTTATTTGCATGTTTCCATTTAATTTCTACTTTCTCAAAGTTTAGTCTCACACCTAACTGTACAACAGTACCACCCGAGAGCTTTTAGCAAGGTACGATCACCACCAGATATTCAGATTTAACTGGTCTAGGGTAGGGCCTGGGCGTGAGTATTTTTTTAAAGCTCGCCAGGTGAGGAGAACACATAGCTAGATTTGAGAACCACAACTATACTAGATTATTCACTAGTCTCAACAAACTTCTTTCTTGCCTTGATGCCTTTTCAAGATTTCCCTCTTCTAATGGTTTTGTTCCACTTATACAACTTTCAAAATGAAACTGTAAGTCTAAGCACAAATGCTACCTCCTCAAAAGTCTTACTAAATAATGACTATGATGAATGACTGTATTTTTCCATCCACTACATATCCATGGTGTATGTTACACACACACACACACAAACACATGATAGATAGATATTATAATTTCTTTGTATTATGATATACATGTTCACCTCTGCTAGTAGTATATTATATAAGTGTCAAAGATTATGTTTAATTCATTGTTGAGTATCCTATTGTTAAGGCCTTACCTGTGTTAGGTATATTAATCTAAAACAAATCATAACAAATATATCTATCCATGTGCAAACCAAAATTTTAGGCATTTAAAACCAAACTCTAAAATACATGCATAGTTAAATATCACAATGATTCCATAGTGGGGAAAAATGTTATAATTTGTCACTTCTAGGCATATTGATATTTTAATGAGACACACTTACCTGAAAGGATACTGATGCAAAGAATAAAAACACCACTAGGAACTGTGCAATATATTACAACACTGGCTCATTATAAACAGAAAATAAATTTCTAACTGATGCTTTCAGGTCCTATTTTCTTATCTTACTATTTTTTGTGTAAGATCACAAATGCATCTGAAAACAGAGTATAAGATGTATGATTTTACAGTACATAGCATTCTGTGTGTAATAATCATTCCTTACAAAGTCTAATATAAGACACAGACATTCTGTTAACAAATATCACTTGGTTCATCTAGAAGATAAGACATAGGAATAAGACAGTCACGTCCAATTCCACATGGATTCTCAGCTCAGATCCTGGTTTTTGCACAGTTTACCTTGCGAACATGATCCGAGTGACATTTCACAAATTCCTGGATAAATGTTGCTACACTCTGCTAGGAGAGAGACAGGCTGTGTCATGCACAGATCAATAATAGCACTGTGTTTCATCAGCTTCAAAATCAAAAGTGCTTCATCTGGCAAAAGCCATGGCCCTAGAGAATCTGACATATATAAACCGAATACCCTACAAGGAATGTGTACTACATAAGCTATTGGGGTAAGATAAAAGAAAACTCTGGAGATTAGCAATGAAGTACAATAAGGGAGTAGTTTTCTACTTCATTATTACTAGAGATATGAACACAGACCACAAAAAGGAAAATGAGGGTATTTAACATTCTACAATTGCTGACAGAAAAAAAAATAAGTCCAGTACAAATTTAACACTTCAGTCTTTTAAGTAAGAGTTATATAAATAAATATAAACCAAAGATAAATGTAAGTTTAGGAAACAATAGCAATCATATAATCTACACAAATGAAAATGTTTTATGGAGAACCATAAAATATGATCCTTTTAGAATTAAAGGGTTTCCTAAAAGACTCTTCAGATATAATGGTATCCTCAAAGTTTATATGTTAGATAAACCTAAAAACCTAAGATATTTGTTGAATGGGTTATGCTGTTTTCATTAATTCAGGATCAGTCTTTTATTTGGGTTTTGATTAAGTTAATTGAAGATTAGCTGGTTAATGCAATTGGACAAGAGCTGAAACAAATTTGAAAATTCAAATCCTAAAAATGAACCTGCTTTAAGATTGCAGTTGCCAAAAAAGTTTCTGAAAACAAAATTTGCTGTTGGAGAATTTACCTTCATCTAACTCAGAGGGCAAGGGAATCAAGAATTCATCAAGATATCAGAAGACGTAATAATGCTTAATCACAAAATAAACAGCAGTCTATATTTACGACACGTATGTGGAAATATTACACATAAACTCTAAGATTACTTGGGGACACTCCAGTTGAGGAGTTACAGAAAAAGCAGATTAAAGGCTATTAGGCAGCAATGGCTTAGCGTGAAAGTCTGGCTCTCCAGCCCATATTTTATAAAGCATCTCTTCTGTAACTTTTGGAAATATTGTTATGCCCCTAGGGATTGGTTAGTACTGTTATTAATATAGAGAAATAGCATTTTGGGGGGACAAAAAGGAGTATCTTTTCCCTACAGAAAACATGTAGGGCCATTTTGCAAATCAGGGTTTGGAAAATTAAATGCTTAGAGTTATAAGAATGGCAACACAAATAAGTGAAGTGGGCCTAGTAGGATTTTTGACAAAAAGAAGAGAGTATGCCTCATTCTCCTTGAAAGCACCATAAGACTAATACTGCTGACTCTCATATCAAAACCATAACTCCCAATACTTTCACGATGTTATATAGTTTATCAATTGATCTGTCAACTTTTTAGTCCTTTCCTACAATGTTTTCTATGCCTTCACTTCCTCAATATAAATGAATATTCATTCTTGACTTACCTGTTCTTCTAATTCTCAAATTGATTCTCTAGTTCCTATTCACAAGTCTGTAGGATATTTTCACTTACATGACACATAACCACCTCAACTTAATAAATTACAACAGAATTATTTTTTGCTAAACTTAGAAAAGGAGAATGGCTCTGGGAAATGTTGTATGCAAGAAGTGATATTATGAACTAGACTTTAAGTGATGTGCTAGATTTAGAATGACGTAAAGAAAAGAGGAAGGTACTTGAAGTAGAAAACAATTTTTTAATGTTGATAAGAATATGCAATATCAGATCAGAGTCTCGGTAAAAACTAGTCATAAATCAATCTTCATTCTTTCATTGAGAATGTACTATGACCTTAAATATACAGGATTCTGTGAACATTATCAAAGAAGTATAACATACGGTTTTTGTCTTTTAGGAGTGAATTAACTACTAGATCTGACAAAATTCACAAATGGTAAACTTTAAAACTATTAAACTTAATGTTGTAAAAAAAATCAGCTTAGAAAAGTAGAAAGACTATGAAGTTAAGATCAAGAGATAGCTCTAGGTTACAACCCTAGAATGCCAACTCAGCTTGATCTTAAGCAATTTATTTCAATTCTTTAAGTCTTAATTGCACCACACCTAATATAATATGAGGATACTATCCTCCTCATAGGTTGATAAAACGACTCAAGAGATAAAAATCAATTAATGCAGTCCTTCACATCAACAGCCTAAACAATAAAAATCACATGACTACATCAATAGATGCAGAAAGTCATTTGACAAATTCAACACACATTTATAGTAAGAACTCTCAGTAAATTAGGAATAGAGGGGAGCATTCTCAACTTCATAAAGATTATCTATAAGAGCCCTATAAGAAACATCACACTTAATGATGAGAAACTTGAAGCATTTCCACTTAGATCAGGTGCAAGGCAAGAGGTCTCCTCTCATCCTGGCTTTTTGTCATACTCGAAGTTCTAGCTAAGTCAGCAAAATGAGAAAATAAAGTGAAAAGTATACAGAGTCAGAGGAAAGAAATAAAACTGTCTTTATTCACAGATTTGACTGTCAATGCAGAATACCTAAAAGAATCAACAAAAAAACTCCTAGACCAACTAAGTGATTGTGTCACAGTTGATAGATAAAAGGTTAATATATGAAAGTCAATCCCTTTCCTATATACCAGCAGTGAACAAGTAGATTTAAAAGCAAAATATCCCATTTACATTAGCACACCTAAAAAGTAAATACTTTAATATATATCTAACAAAAGATGTACAATGTTTATATGAGAAAAACTAAAATTGGGGCACCTGGGTGGCTCAGTGGGTTAAGCCTCTGCCTTTGGCTCAGGTCATGATCCCAGGGGCCTGGGATCGAGTCTCGCATTGGGCTCTCTGCTCAGCAGGGAGCCTGCTTCTCCTCATCTCTCTGTCTGTCTGTCTCTCTGCCTATTTGTGATCTCTTTCTCTGTCAAATAAATAAATAAAATCTTTAAAAAAAAAAAGAACTAAAATAGTCTGAGAAATGAAGTCGAAGAACTAAATAAATGGAGATATTCTATGTTCATGGAAAGAAAGGTACAATATTGTCAAGACGTTAGTTCTTCCCAATTGGTTCTATAGATTCACTGCAATCGTAATCAAAATTCCAGCATGTAAATATTGATAAACTGATCTTAAAGTTCATATGAAGAGGCAAAAGATCCAGATTAGTCAATATAGTACTGAAGGAAAACAACAAAGTTGGAAGATTTAACACTACTACCTGATTTCAAGACTCACTATAAAGTTACACTAATCAAAACATGTGGTACTGGTAAAAGAATAAATAGGTCAATGGAACATAATAGACACCCCGGAAATAAACCCACATAAGTAGAGTCAATTGATCTTTGAGGAAAAAGCAAAGGCAATGCAATGCAGATAAAATAGCCTCTACAACAAAATGTGCTAGAACATTTGGGCATCTACAGGCAAAATAAAAAAATAAAAATTTTAAAAATCTAGACACAGAAGACGGACTTTATTCCTTCACAAAAAATAATTCAAAATGAATCACAGACCTAAGTGTAAAACACAAGGCTAAAAAATTCCTTAAAGATAAAATAGGAGAACTTCTAAGTGATCTAGGGTATGGTGATCACCCTTTAGATACACCAAAAGCATGATCCATGAAAAAAATAATTGATAAGCTGAACTTCATTACGATTCAAAACTTCTGCTCGACAAAGCACAGTGTTGAGAGAATGAGAAGGCCCATTCTACTATAGACTGGAAGCAAATATTTACAAAAGACACATCTGATAAAGGGCTTTTTCCAAAATACAGAAAGAACTCCTAAAACTCAGCAGTAAGGAAAAAAAGAATCCAATTAAAAAGTGGGCAAGAGACCCAAATAGACATCTTACCAAAGAAGATAAACAGATGGGAAATAAGCATATAAAAAGATATTCCACATCATATATCATCAGGGAAATACAAATTAAAACAACCATGAAATAACACTATACACTTTCAGAATGGCCCAAATCCACCACACTGTCAACATCAAATGGTAGTGAGAATGTGGGGCAATGGGAATCTCATTCCTTGCTGCTGGGAATCAAAATGGTACAGTTAACTTTGGAAGACAGCTTGGCAGTTTCTTACAAAACTAAATATATTTTTACCATATGATATAGCAATCACATTTCTTGGTATTTGCCCAAAGGCATTGTGTGCACACAAGAACCTTTATGGGGATGTTTATAGTAGCTTTATTCATAATTGCCAAAGCATGGAAGTAATCAAGATGTCCTTCAGTAGGTGAGGAGATACATAAATTGTGGTACATGAGACAATGGAATATTATTCAACACTAAAAAGAAATGAGCCACAAAAAAACTTGGGTGCATATTATTATGAGGGAGGAAACTTAGGTGCATATTATTATGAGAAAGAAGTCAGTCTGAAAACTCTTTATATTACAGGATTCCAACTATATGACATTCTGCAAAAGGCAAAGTTATGGAGATAATAAAAAAAAAATCTGCAGTTGCCAGGGATTGGAGTGGGGTGGGAGGATAAATAGGCAAGACATAAAGGATTTTTAGGGCAGTGAAAATGAATACATGAATAGATTTGTGTCATTATATATTTTTTCCAAACCCAGGGAATGTACAATATAGCAAGAGTGAACTGCAAGTTAAACTATGCATTTTGAGTAATTATGATGTATCAATGTAGGTTCATCAATTGCAATAAATGTACCTCTCTGATGGGGATACTGACAATGAGGGAGTCTACGCATATGTGGAGGCATGGGATATATGAGAAATCTCAGTACCTTCTTTTCAATTTTGCTGTGAACCTAAAACTACCCTTTCCAAAATAAAATTCTAATAAAAGAACACACAGTTTCTTTGCTCTCAAGTTCTACCTTCCACAAAACACTAAAACACAGTTCATCCAAGTTCTTTGATATTTTATAACAAAGATTGCCTTCCCTCTAGTTTCCAAAAACATGTTTCTCATTTTCATCTGAAACCTCTCCAGAATACCCTTAATGTCTCTATTTCTAGTACATACCTCAAAACCCTTGCAACATGTACCCATTACATAGTTCCAAAGCTGCTTCTTCCACATTTTTAGGTATTCGTTACAACAGCACTCAAGTGGCAGTACCAAAATCTGCATTACTCTGCTTGGGTTGCTACAATAACAACAAAACCCCCATAGACTCTGTGGCTTAAACAAGTGACATTTAATATCTTCCAATTCTGGAGGCTGAAAGTATGAGATGCCAGCATGGTCAGGTTCTATTGAGAGCTCTCTACCTATAAGGTCACTAAACCCAACATAAGGGCATGACCTCAACTAAACGTAATTACCTCACAACGGCCCCATCCCCAAAAAATGCAATATTAAGAATTAGGTCAAAATTCAACATATGAATTTCAGGCAACATACCTCAATCATAGTGATAATAAACCTCTTGAAATCCATTTTGTTAAATAAATACAGAAAGGAAATTAATAAAATAACTCAGCTATTAATATATGAATTAATGGTACAGATTATTCTACTTTCTCTAAACATATTATTTCAGGGGAAGGCTTATTAGAAAATAAATTTTACAGTATATAAAATTCCACAAAAATCTATGTTTCATATTTACCAGCTGATATCTTATATAAAATTATTTAATACCTATACAAAACATTCAAAAGATTTTTAAAAGGTGGTTTTATAGCTAAAGTTGCATTTTCTTTTATAATATGGGTTCTAGTAGTTTGCTTCTATGAGTTAAGGCTGTTTAAATCTACATGATGAAACAATGTGGTTATAAACGAGTTTACACAGCCATAATACAATTAAGTAATGTTACTGGAACAAAAGAGGATGACATTTACATCTTGTTGTTCTTAAGATTTGGGACTCATTTTTTTCACACTTTTCAGATAAATTATGAGTAACTGTCTTGGCGAGTTACTCCTAACAGAGAATGACTGAGGTTCGATCTCATGACCCTGAGACCATGACCTAAGCCAAAACCAGAAGTTGGACATAACCAATTGAGCCACCCAGGCACCCCTCTTTTTACCTAAGAACTTTATCTGCGTAACAGAACATCTGTTTTCCAAACATCTCTGACCTTCATGTGAAAGGCCTTCCTCCCTTTGAATCCCAGACCGCAACCTAATTCTTTAGCTCAGGATGTTTTATAAGCTTCAATTACCTAGCTGCTTTTTGGGTTTCATGTTTTTATGGAGGTCTAATACATACAAAATTAAATTCTTTTTCTCCTGTTAATTTGTCTTATGACACTTTAATTATTAGAGAAGTCAAATAACCTAGAAGGAAGTAGAATAAATTTTTTTTGCCCTTACAATCTATATAGAGTATAGATTAGGAGTTGCCTAGAGCTGGCAGAGATGGGGAAGGATAATAGATAAAGGGTACAGAGTCCCTTTATGAAGTTATGAAAATGTTCCAAAATTGATTTTGGTGATAGCTACACAATTTTGTCTACATTGTAACAACCATTTAATTAAATGAGAGAATTATATGGTATATGAATTATCTCTCATTAAAGCTATCACAAAAAAATTAATAGCGGGTGATTTAAATACTTCACACTCAATAACTGATAGAACTAGACAGAAAATCAGCAAAAATAATAGAAAAGTTGAACATCATTATTAACCAACTAAACTCAACAGATATATATATAGAACATTCAATCCAACAACAGCAGAATACACATTCTTCTCAAGTGCACATGGAATATTCTACAGTGTCTACTACCTGTTAGGCCAGAAAACAAGTCTTAATAATTTTTTAAAACCCAGATCATAGAAAGTAACTTTCAGAGTACGTTTGGAACATGGGTCAGATTTGGTTATAAGGCTACTTTGGGAATGAAGCCAGAACACAGTTCCTATTGATATTCATATAGCTAGCATAATAGTAATCCTTTATAATTAAAACATTTAGTTAGTATTGCTTGGATGAAAGCACTAGATAATATAAGTAGAGGATTTAAGCATAATTTAAAATCATGTATGATAGTGATTTAAAAGTGGCTCAGTGGGTTAAGCCGCTGCCTTTGGCTCGGGTCATGATCTCAGGGTCCTGGGATCGAGTCCCACATGGGGCTCTCTGCTCAGCAGGGAGCCTGCTTCCTTCTCTCTCTCTCTGCCTGCCTCTCTGCCTACTGTGATCTCTCTCTGTCAAATAAATAAATAAAATCTTTAAAAAAAATTATTTTCTAAAATTATGAATTCTTCTGTATAAGACAAATTTTCAACAAATCATTATTTTTTATAAGCAAATACCTTTAAGAATAGAAATGTAAAGAACAATCTTTCATTTTCATTTGCTTTAAAATTAAATTATGATAACCAACAATGTTATAATGTATCTAAAAACTGCTAGAGAAAACTCAATTCACCTGAGTTTAACAAAAGCATAGATAAGTTATAGGAACACATTAAAATAGATATTTATGTTCAAATCCTCACATGTTATACTAGTATTTGCAAAGAGGAACAGCGGCAATTACTATTTAAATAATTTGATTATAATGAAAAATTCAAAGTTTTAGACATGGGCAAATGGACAACCTAAATGCATTTATGAAGCCTATTCTTAAAATCCAAGTTATACCCCAATAAAAAACACAAATATGAACAGAACAACACATGTAAAACAAAATATCCACCCTTATAATAGAGACTATTATAATTAATTTTTAAAGTTTCTTTACCTTTATTGTCTGTCTGCTCATTTGATATCGTTGATCAGACACTTGCTGTTGCTGAAGGAGTTTTTCATTGATTTCTTTATATTCTTTGACAGACAATTCTGCTGTTTTTTTGGCATTCTGAAGTACACTGTTTTGTTGTTGTAAGGATACAATACGTTCTCGTAATAAAATAATATTGCTACTTGATTTCTGGACAGTTATATTTTTCCACTTTTCTCTGTTAACTATAAAAATAATGTTTGTAATATTTTTTTTAAAAACACAATAAATTAAAAAGACATTGTTAATTTCATATACATTCTTACCTCTGATAGGAACTGTTGTATGTGAACTCTTTTGTATATTACCATTCTTCTTTTGAAAAGTTGTTTTTTTGGCATTCTTGTAATGAAAATAATTCTAAATTTGAAGGTTTTATAAAAATTAGATTATTACTCAAAAAGAACTTCAAGTGAATGAACATAATAAATCATATTATTTCTTTACCTAAAAATATATTTATCTATGCAGGCTAAAAAATTTAAACAGTAAAATTCTATAACTGATACCAAGAACTCATAAATTAACATAATATGTGCATTAAAGTTGAACTAGAAAAAAAAGAAGTTGATCTAGGAGGCACAACACACAAATACAAAAATCAATCCAAAAGTGGTAGAAATTTAACCTACGGACAGTTTAAAGATCTATGAGGAAATATAATAAAAGCAATAAAAATAAAATAAGAATATTAAATAACTTATGGCTCTATATATCACTATATATATACATATATATATATATACACATACACACACACACATATATATGTATATATACTGAAAATATATAAAGTACCATATGGTTTCAGTAAGTCCTGTTATTACTTCATTCCTCAAAATATTTTTGAAATACTTCATTTGAACTTCTTTAGAGTCAGTATATAAGATAGATTTTTTTATATGTTTCATTGTTGGGGTGCCTGGGTGGCTCAGTGGGTTAAAGCCTCTGCCTTTGGCTCAGGTCATGATCCCAGAGTCCTGGGATCAAGCTGCATATTGGGCTCTCTGCTCAGCAGGGAGCCTGCTTCCTCCTCTCTTTCTGCCTGCCTCTCTGCCTACTTGTGATCTCTGTCTGTCAAATAAATAAATAAAATCTTAAAAAAAAATAAATGTTTCATTGTTTTATGAAGATTCAAGTGCCAGTGATGTACTAAGCACTATAAAAATGTCCCAAACAAAACCAGTATTAGTCACCAGGCTTGGTATCAAATTATCTGGACCTAAGATAAAAATAATTGGGCTTCCATTTCCAGGATTATTTCGGACTAGATATACAGAAAAATTTTTTTTTAAGATTTTATATATTTAAAGAGAGAGAGAGCACACACACAAGTGGGGCGGAGGGGCAGAGGAACAGACAGAGAGAGAGTCTTAAGCAGACTCTAAGCTGAGTGTGGAGCCTGAGGCTCACCATCATGAGATCATAACTGAGTCAAAACCAAGAGTCTGACTTTCAAGTGACTGAGCTACTCAGATGCCCGCAAAGAAGTTCAGGAAAATCTTAAACATTGAAATTAGCACACTTAAAGTTTGTTTTTTTTTTAACATGGCAAAATGTTAAAGACATTCTGATGTCACAAGTTAGGAATATAGGAATAGGAATCCTAAAACACATGCAACCAATAAAGTGGCCAGGAAAATATATGACAATCAATAATCTTTGAACTTGAAATTTCACGTATATAGCAACAAAAAACATAAAAGGCAATGAAAGATGGCCTAAGCCCCCAACTCAAGATGAGAAATTGTAGAATGTAGAATATAGTGTGTACAAATAGTTTGTCATTCTCTCTCTTTTTTTTTTTTTTTCCCTCCCTGCATAATATTACATGGAACGGATGTATCACAGTTTAACCGTTCATCTATTGAAGGACATTCTGGTTGTTGCCAGTTTTCAGCTATTAGAAATAAAGTTGTTATGCCCATTCATGTACAGGTTTTTTTGGGTAAACACAAATTTCCATTTTTCTGGGATAAGTGTCGAAGAGGCAAATAGTTGGGTTGTTTGATAAATGTATGATTAGTTCCTTTTTTTTTTTTTTTAAAGATTTTATTTAGTTGTCAGAGAGAGATAGAGAGGACAGCAGGCAGAGTGGTAGGCAAAGGGAGAAGCAGCCCGATGTGGTACATGATTCCAGGACTCCAGGATTGTGACCAGAGGGAAGGCAGATGCTTAACTGACTGAGCCACTCAGGTGTCCCTTTTATTTTTAAGAGTCTATTTGTTAGAGAGAGAGAGCACAGTGGGGAGGAGCAGAGGGAGAGAAGCAGACCCCACTGAGCACAAAGCCTGATGTGGGACTCGATCCTAGGACCCCGGGATCATGACCTGAGCCAAAAGCAGGTGATTAACCAGCTAAGCCACCTAGGCACCTCATCCTTTTTTTTTTTTTTTAAGAAACTGCCAACTGTTTCCCAGAGTGCCCTGCTACTTTATATTCACACTAACATTATATGTGAGATCCACTCTCTCTGCATCCTCGTCAGCATTTGGTATTCTCACTCTTCTTCATTTTAGCTGTTTCAAAAGATAAGTATCCCAATAGGGTCTTAATCTGCATTTCCGTAATGGTTAGTAATGTTGGAAATCTTTACGTGTATTTATTTGCCTTCCATTTATCTTCTCAATGAAATGTCTGTTCATGTTTTTTTACTCCATCTTCTAACTAGATTATTTGAATGTCTACCAATGAGTTTTGACAAAATCTTTAAATATTCAAAATCTGGGTCCTTTATCATATACACGGTTTGTAACACTTCCTGCATTGTATGGCATATCTTTTTATCCTCAAAAGTGGGCCTTCTGGGACGCCTGGGTGGCTCAGCTGGTTAAGCAGCTGCCTTCGGCTCAGGTCATGATCCCAGCGTCCTGGGATCGAGTCCCACATCGGGCTCCTTGCTCTGCACGGAGCCTGCTTCTCCCTCTGCCTCTGCCTACCACTCTGTCTTCTTGTGCTCACTCTCGCTCCTCTCTCTCTCTCTGACAACTAAATAAATAAAATCTTTAAAAAAAAAAAAAAAGTGGGCCTTCCAAGACCAAAATTTCTTAATTTTAATTAAGTCTAATTTATTGATATTTTCTTTTAGGTAACATAATCTAAAACCTAATAAGCTAATTATCACCTATTTTTTTTTGGCTAAGATATACATACCTTAAGATTCATATTGAGGAAAATAATATCTATTTCCATTTTCAACTATACAAGTTTGTAACAAATTGATACTTAAAAATTATTAAAAAGTTGAGTATTTCCACTATATATTTCAAAGAAAAACATTTTCTAAGGATTCAGATTAAATCACTGGTCATGAAATTTAAGTTATAAAGCACAAGATAAAATTAAAAACATAGCTTATAATTAAGTAACACTGTGTCATATACCTTTGGGGTCTTGCCATCTGTATTTGAATAAATTCGTACCATTTCTTTTCCTTGCATTTGGCTGTCTTCCGTTTGGTCACCCTCTTTCTGGTCTCTTCCATCCTCTATAGGACTTATCTTCTGGGATGTTTCTACAATAATTGTTCCTAAATCTTGAGAGGTCTGTCCTTCAGAATCACTGCTTTTAGAAAAAAATGGAACATAAAATTCAGGAAGAAGAGTTGTTAAATGTACCTCTTTTAAGTTCAAGATCAAAAACCATTATAGCACATACTGCATATAAAGCTATAAGTTTAATCTGAGCATTTATTGGTTTTCTATGTTAAGAAAATCAGTCTAAATATGTTGTACAGTCTATTATTTCTGTGGATTCCATACATGGCCTCTAACTTATTAAGATGAATAAGCAAGTACAAGTAGGACTTCTTTAGCCTGATGGGGCATCTACATTGGTGACTGAAATTTGAGCATCAGTTAAGTGGAGACCTATTACTGCAGTAAAATTAGCAGACTCAGTAAGCAAGCACTGGCCTGGGACTTGAGTTCTGGCTATATGGCTCTTTCAGTTACTTACTGTCTCTGGACAATGTTTCTTCATCTGATAAATGTTATATTGTATCAGGGGTCCTGCTTTTTTTCACAACCAAATGTCCTCTTTGTTATAATTCCCTTATGTGCACCATATTTGAAAAGTGTATCCATCAAAGAAAAAGAGTATGCCTATTGAAAAATAGTTCAATGTCATAGTTACTTGTCACCCAGATGAAAAGAAACTAAATGTTAAAAAAAAGTTTCCAAAATTGTGAAATCTCATCAAGAAATTAGAATACCCAGTATCAAATGCCTAGTAATACCACTTCTGTAGTATTTCTACCAAGTGTTAACTCAGGAAGCACATGTTTTAACAATGCCAGGGGTGGAAGCACTTACAACTTTCTGAGATAGGGCAGAAAGCTTTAACAATTCCGACAGAAAAATTTTCCCTTCGTCTGGGACAATCTCTGAATTTCTGAGGCTGATCCCAGTTCCATCTCCTATGTCCATTCAATTCTGAAAAATGCCTGGTAAGCTCCAATTATATGCCAGGTACTTTTCCAGGCATAAAGGACAAAGTAGCAAGTGAATAAAGGAGATAAAAATCCCTGCCCTTATGTACCTTTCATCCTAATGGGGTGAGTTCAGATAACAAGAAAAATAAGTAAAATCTATATTATGTTAACAGCTGGTATTAATGGAAGGAAAATAAAAGTGTTGAGGTTGAGTAGAACATACAAATAAGTACAATCCCTTTTCCATATGGATGATCTCTTAACTATTTTGATACGGTCATTTGATGCTTAAAACATCTCAAGAAAAACATCCCTAGCTTATTCAAATATTCCTATTATGTGTGCTTTTGAGATGCTTTTCCACCCTGGTCACTCTTGAATATGCTCCGCCTTATCTTCATGGAGCGTTATGTCCAGAATTCAATTTCATATTCCAAGTATACTATGTGAATTCCTTAGTAGAACTCCTGGTAGATGCAAACTAAAATTATGCAAGCTTTTCTGACATGTATATTGTACTGTAGACTCATACGAGATTTAATTAAAAACCTCTTACAATATTTGTATGTATACTCTTGCAAAGTCTTATATTTTTCACACTGTATCATTGAGCAATTGGCAGTTTCCAGCTAAGTAACGGACCTTGCAGTCTTCCACATTACTCTATCTTCCCAATCTATTGCTATCTTCGGGGATTTTTATTCAATTTTGTAAAGTATTTTCTATACCTTTCAACATCATTTTATTCACAAATTTGACCAACATGCTTTGCTGAAATCCTGCTTTTCTTTCTCAAGATATTAACAACTCTTTCTGATGAACACTCATCTCTGAATGAGCATTGATAAAATGTATTTTTGTATCAACACCCACAGAATGCAGGCTGTGCCAATGGCCTGGCCCACATCAGAAATCTGACTTAAGTCTGCTGCCCTTATGGTAAATACCTTACCATCAAGGAAACTACCCTCCAACACAACTTTAGCCAACTTACCCTACCCTAGACAACAGGACATATTGGCCTTATAAAAAAAATAATCCCTGACCTCAAGCTAACCATGCCCTGTTTTCTGCACTACTACTACTTCTTTTTTTTTAAAGATTTTATTTATTTATTTGAGGGAGGGACAAAGGGAGAAGCAGGCTCCCGCTGAGCAGGGAGTCCGACACGGATCTCGATCCCAGGACTCCAGGATCATGACCTGAGCCCACAGCAGATACTTAACTAACTGAGCCACCCAGGTGCCCCTGCACTACTTCTATAAAACTCCCTCTTTCCCAAAATCCTTAGGAAGAGTGTGCCATAGCTTGCTAGGCACAATACTCCCCCAGTCCATGGACTGTTTTCTCTTGAATAAAGGACTTCAAACTTGTTACGAAATTGTATTATTTTTGTCATTTGACAGCATGTCTTTATAATGCTGTTCAACTATGAGAAATGAACATTCATAAATATATAAATGTTAATAAGCTAATAATTATATGATATAGTATTTTATATACATATATAAAGGACAAGGTTCTATTTTTCTGTTTTCCAAGTACATTTCTTATATTTCAGACTATGAAAAGCTAAAAGAAATAGAATGTTCTAAAGTCCTGAGGCTCCCCTGTGGGATTTCTAATTGTTTGAGAATTTTTTTGCAGCTGAGTGATTCCTGAGAATGTTCTGTCAGGCAGGAAATGTAACACTTAATCGTCACAGTATAAAATCAAGTTTCACCGCTAAGCAACTTAAATGACAATCTTGTGTTTTAAGAGATACTGTGATACATCTCCCAAAATATGTGACCATCTGCACAAGCACTAATGTGATGAAATTAGAATTGACTGTGTTACTTAGCTTTCATGTATTTATTCGTGTATATATATACTCACACATGAGTAAACCCCAGCACTTCTATTATGAAGAGTGGAAAGATCACCGGCTGAGACATAATTAGTAGCTGAAACTAGAATTTCCTTGAAGACATAGATAAATGCTTAGTGAGTTTTAAGCTAAGGAGGATTTTATCTCTAATGGCTTTTGAGAATGAGGAAGAAACCCTTACAAAAAGTAAAAAAGAAATGGGAATACAGATTTGGTCCTTCTTCCTCACCTTCATCAATTTTTTTTTAAAGATTTTATTTATTTATTGGAGAGAGAAAAAGAGAGATCACGAGCGGGGTGATGGGGGTGCGCAAAGGAAGAGCAATAAGCAGACTCTCCACTGAGCAAGGAGCCTGATGCGGAACTTGATTCCAGGACCCCGGGGTCATGACCTGAGCCAAAGGAAGACACTTAAGTGACTGAGCTTTCCAGGTGCCCTGTTTTTAAGTTTTTATTACCTGCCTGAAGACAAGGGACTTGACCCATTGATCATTTAGAACAATGGTTCCCAAACTAGTCTACTTATTGGAATTAGTTGGAGAGCTTCAAAAAATCGTGAAGCTTGTATCCCACCACAGAAGTTAAGATTTAATTGTTCTGGGGTGTGGTCTGTGTAAAGGCCACCTATAGGCACTCAACTTGAACAATGGAAAACTGACGAAGGTAGAAGGGCCCACAGCAACCCCGTGGCTGAATACAAACAGGCCTATTAGGCAACCCACCTCAAAATATCCATATAAGTCCTAGCTGACCAAGGATGACCTACATTCAGACACAGTACCAGGAAAGTTAAATTCCATATGTTCCCATACTTCCTCACCTTCCCCACTTAACTACAGCTCCCCACCAACTGCCTCAAGCCAGACAGTCTCTCCTCCACAGCCCTGCTCACAACTCCCTCCAGGTTATTATTTCTCTCCCTTTTGTTCTGCCTCAGATGAATTCTTTCACTGCAGGTGTCACTTGGCTCCACATTTGGTGGCCCCCATCCAATCGGGAGATCCCAAAGTCTGAGCTTTGGAAATTTTTTTTCTTTTAAAGATTTTATTTATTTATTTGACAGAGAGATCACAACTACGAAGAGAGGCAGGCAGAGAGAGAGGAGGAAACAGGCTCCCTGCTGAGCAGAGAGCCCGCCATGGGGCTCAATCCCAGGACCCTGGGATCATGAGCTGAGCTGAAGGCAGAGGCTTTAACCCACTGAGCCACCCAGGCACCCCTGAGCTTTGGAATTTTTATAAAATCAAGGTAATCCTAACAGAGGCAAGTAAGTTTGTACTTAAGAAACAGCTAGCTCTAAGGACTCCCTTGACAATATGAAATAACAGAAATTATATTCAGAAGAAAAAATAGGATCCATATCTAATGTAGATTCTATTCTCCTCCACACCTATTTATCTCCAACGCCCTGTCCCTGAAGAAGATCCTTTGGATATCCGGGACCCTTGTTTAAACCCGCCCCACCTCTCTGCAAATCTCTACAAAACCTGAAATGTGGTTCTAAAAACAATTTGGAGGTCACCCATCTTTACCAATCCTCAGGCCTCACCTATTCAATCTCAGACTGCTTGTAGATATTGAGGCACTGGAAACAGAATTGTCCTGCACTTGAGAAAAAAAAGAACAATTTAAATTACCCTGAACCTCTAATAATAGGCAAATATACCATCAAAACTCCATCTTGGAAAAAACTTATTTTTTCTATGCCTTTGTGATATAAGTTTTCTGCCCCCATCATCTATAGGACCTAAGAGCTATTCTTTAAAATGCAAATTTTGCGGAGGAGTTTCTCATCAAAAAAGAAAAGTGAGGTGGATATTTGGAAAATTGGACAACTGAAAAACTAAAGACCCAATTTTATTTTTTGCTTTTGATTTTGTTTTTGCTTAAAACAAAAGTTGTTATTAAGGCTGGTATGATTCCTACCGCTTCCCTCTATGATTCTTTATCTGAATTCTCATGTTTTACTAAATTTCCGTCTGAACTGCTTTTCCAGTCTAAAGAGATTACCTTCACAATAACCACTCAAGACTGGGGGCAATGCTCCTCAGCTATCTTTCACTCCTCGGCCAAAGGATGACCTAAGAGCCAAGTTAAAGAATTTATTAAACTAAGGAAGGATCATCAAAAGTTTTTTTAAGTTGGGGCACCTTCGGCTCAGGTCATGATCTCAGGGTCCTGGGATAGAGAGCCCCACATTGGCCTCTCTGCTCGGCAGGGAGCCCCCCCCCCCCTCCAGCCTACCTGTGATCTCTGTCTTTGTGAAATTTAGGCAAACTTTTTTAAAAAAAAGTTTTTAAAGTGGATTATCTCCTGCAATTAGTGGATAGATTAAAAAGGTAGAAAATTAGATGGAAATCTACCAGTCAGACTAAATTTATGAACAAGGCTGATATGCACTGCCTGATAGGACTTGGTTTTTGTTTTGTTGTATTTTGTTTAGCGCTTCTCCTAAGCTAAATGTACCCAAAGGAAAGAAGAACATTTCAACATAGCTAGATATTTGTGACAGTTCTTTGATATCATTTCCCAGCAACCCGATTCTTTGAGGAACTGAAGACAGCTATCCTTGTTTTACATATCTAGTCTTTACAGGACCATAGGTATGGCTCCAGAAACAATTCAAGGTCCACCAACCCTTTCTACTATTCCCTAAACTTTCCCTATTTGTTTCAAAAAGCTGGTAAATATTGGCCTTAGGAAAGCAAAGTTCTTTTTAGAGGAACCTGCATTCCTTCCCCATACCTTTGAGATGCAAATATTTTACACATTTCATGGAGGTAAGTCTTATCAAACTAGAGCAAAAGGGGGAAAGCTCATTTGAAATTTAGGCAAATGATGGGGCACCTGGGTGGCTCAGTGGGTTAAGCCTCTGACTTCCGCTCAGGTCATGATCTCAAGGTTCTGGGATCTAGCCCATGCATCAAGCTCTCTGCTCAGCGGGGAGCCTGCTTCCTCCTCTCTCTCTCTGCCTGCCTCTCTGTCTACTTGTGATCTCTATCTGTCAAATAAATAAATAAAATCTTAAAAAAAAAAAAAAGAAATTTAGGCAAATGAAAAAACATGCGTCTTCTCCACAAATATTAGTAAATACAAACAAGTCATCTGAAAAGAAACTTCACTCATTCCTACTCTTCTTTTACTAGTACATTATCATACATCTCCCAGCTAACACTGTGTGTCTGTATACATACACTGTAGATATGTGATATTTTTCTGCCTCCAGATGGTATTACCAAAATTAATTTGTGAAAGACTTCTATTTAATTCACATAAGGAAAATTAAACATACACATAAACTGAATTCTCAGAAATGTAACAAAAATGGAGCCAAATGTGTTTCAAGTTCACATGACCTGGAATAATCTTTGGTAAATAAAAACTAGTTAAGTTCATTGGTATAATCAAAACTCTAATATATTAGCATTACCAACACTGAATATAATGCAGAAATACAACTTTTATTCTGCCTGGGTTTACTAATCAAGTAATTTCATGTTGCATCTCTTAGAAAATTTGTCAGCAAGAAAAAAAAAACTTGGGATGATGGCTGGCTGTGTCTAATGTCTCATGAAGTTTTCATGGGTAGTCTAAACACAATTGTTGGAAGTGAGTGATTCAGACAGTTGTTAGTGGGTTAAAAGCGTTTATATAAACTTTTTTTTTTTTTTTTTAGATTTTATTTATTTATTTGACACAGAGAGAGAGATCACAAGTAGGCAGAAAGTCAGGCAGAGAGAGAGAGAGAGAGAGAAGCAGGGTCCCTGCTGAGTAGAGAGCCCGATGCGGGGCTCGATCCCAGGACACGGAGATCATGACCCGAGCCAAAGGCAGCGGCTTAATCCACTGAGCCACCCAGGCGCCCCTTATATAAACTTTTTAATGGAAATTATATTTTATAGTATATATACTTAAAACATAGTTTTCCAAATACCTTTGTTAAGTTGAAACTTTAAAGTTTAGCTAAGTTAAATTCAGTGGTGGTGAACTCACCATCTAGATCATTTCCAAATAAGATAAAATAATTACTGAACATAAGCTTATCTACTTTCAGCTTCATATTACACAGCAATTAAACAATTATTTGAATCTGTTGGTAAGCATGTCATGTATCATACTGAAAGAATGCACTATTTTTAAAAGGGGAGGGGCATATGTTTGTATAAATTATGGAATATAAGTATAAATTTGGCAATCTAAAGAATGCTGGTATAACACAGTTCACAATTGCTTACTTAGTTTTCACTAGAAATTAAGGTTCTTTTTTAATATTTTACTTGAGAGAGAGAGAGAGAGAAAGAGAGAGAGAAAGAGCAAAGGGGGGGTGGAGGATCGGGGGAAGAAGCAGACTCCCCACTGTGCAGGGAGCCCAATACGGGACTCAATCCTGGACCCCAGAATCACAATCGGAGCTGAAGGCAGTTGCTCAACAACTGAGCTACCCAGGATCTGAAATTAAGGTTTTTAAGGGTTAAGAATTCTAATTAGTAAATGTAACTAAAACTACTAGAAATAATAATCTTTTCTGAATGCAAGATAAGTAGGATGTGTGTTTTCAGTAAAAAAAGGTATATGGAATAGAAATGCATTTTGTTGAAGGAAAGAAAGTATGTCCCAAAGTAAAACCAATTAATTATAAATGGGAAAGGAGAAAAACAAGACAAACTTGAAACTTGTAGAAAGTCTGTGGAAGGGAATCTTTAAAAAGGAACTAATGCATGGCTAGGACTGGCTAAGATTGGAATTAATTTCATTGAGTGAACTTTAATATCAGAAGTAAGCTACTATAACTTTTCAGTTTGATTTTGTCTCTGGTAAAAGGACATTTTCTGACTATTTGTATATTCTTGGTAACAGACAATGAAATGTTCTTTACCTTTTAAAATAATGTACCCTGAAAGCAAAGATTTTGTGTTTTTTTAAATCAAAATAATTCCCTGTGCTTCATTATTTTTATAATCAAGTTTTTTATTACTTATGTAAGTCTAGTCCTTTTGATATAAAAATGGCTAAGTTTTGATGAGCACTGTGTAAGCTTCTGTATTTGCCTGTGAAGTCTTTATAGTGTTGGTTAAATAGGTAACTAAGTATTAGCTCATGGTAAACTATGATCCTATTTAGTCAACTGTCCAAAACCTTTCGATATTTTTGACAAACTTCCCAAAATCAAATTCTAAATGAAGTCTCTGACCCAGAAGAAATTCTAAGATACTAAACATGATCCCTGGAATATCTCAAAAGTTACTAACCTAATTAGGTTGATTTAGTTCATTAAGTTACATGAGAAATATTGTAAAAAATGTGATGCTAAACTTATTTGATTATATTTTTGTAGATAAAAGTATCAATTTAAGTGTTCTGGAATTTGCATGAAATTCCTAAAACTCTGACTTGTCCTGGTATAATGTTATCACTTACAGTTCTAGTTATTATCCTGAAGTACATATACCACAGAAATAACAACATTTCCTTGTCAATTGCATTGTAATGAACTCTCAGCAGATGGTTAACCATGGCCATTTTTAATTCTGTCATTTTACACAGTTCTTGTTTTACTCTGAAATTTTAATGGTTTGTTTGTTGGTTTTTAAAGAAAGAGTGACCACAAGCTTATGGAAAGGGGGAGGGGTAGAGGAAGAGGGAGAGAGAATCTTAAGGGAGGCTCCATGCCCAGTGAAGAACCTGATGTCTTGACCGTGAGATCATGACCTAAGCTGAAATCAAGAGTGAACATACATACACACACAAAAGAGTTGAACACATAGCTAACTGAGCCATCCAGGTGCCCCTACTCTTAAACTTTAGCAGTAATATTTGGAAAATGCTTCATCTCCAAGAAGACTCATGGAAAATATTCTAAAATACCCATTTCTTATAACTTTAAGATCATAAAACTGAACTGGGTAAGAGTTTCCAGAACTAATAGAAAAACTGATTCTAGCAGAATTAAAAATTAGTAACATGGGACTTAATGAACTGATGATAATGATTATAATTTTTGTGACTTTGTTTTATCATTAATGTTTTTAATGTTTTATTCTTCTAGATTTAAGAAAACCTCTTCTCTTAAACTAACAATGACTTACAACAATTTGGTAAAATGTGCCTTTTGTAAACAGATGGAAACATTTATCTTTTTCTCCCTAGGTAATCCCTCCAGAATTTGGAAACTCTTAGTAAATATTCTTATATTTTCATGGAAATCTTTTTTTTTTTTTTTGGCATAAGTTCAGCAAGAATCTGTTCTCTTGTAACATGACAGAATTGGGAATATTGGGTATATTACCAAGGTTTTGACTGGCATGTCCTATCTTAGAGAAGCTTGCATAGACTCAGATTATGACCAGACAGCTTTTAGGAACTAAGATGACTTTATGGAACCAATAAAACTTTTTAGGAAAACAGCCTGGTACCCCAGCAGCTTTTCCTGGTAAGGAAGGTCACTTCTTGGCAGGTGAAGAAACCTCAGGACATTTTGGGGACCTCAAGAAGAGAGAAATTTACCCAAATCTACAGCTATTGCAGGCAAGTCTGGTGGCAAATCATTGGACTGGCATCTTGGTCTTGAGAAGCTTTGAAATTTCAATCTGAAACCCCTTATGAAAAATTCCAGTAAAGCAGATTTAAGAAGAGCTATATGGTCAACCACTATTCTTTGCTGGACTTATGTAAATAACCACGCCAAGTTTATTGAAATTGGGCTTATTTTGGTTACCTTTAGTGGAAATTAGGGTGATTTGAAAGAGCTTAATTATATTTCAATAACCTACCTTTGTGGATATTAGATTCCAGTTCTTATTGTCTCAAGGGTTTGTTGTCTATAAACTATACTGAACCCTGAATTCTTCTGGTTTCCTCAAATATTTGGCTATGACTCTCCAAACTAATGTTTATACTTTTGACTTGGAATCACTGAAAGGAAAGGAAAGCTGCCTTTCCTCCATAAGTCCTGCAAACTAAAGCTAGGTCACTTGATACAAACATCAAAGCAACCACCACAAAAGCTCGTGTTTTGATAATCTTCATGCCTGTTGCTGTGTGGGCAACTAAACAACCAATGACATCATCAGACTTATTTAAACTGCAGAAGATGCTTCAGCTCCTCTGCCTAGAAATGTCTTCTTTCTATTGTCTGACCTCAGACTCAGACTGGGTTTATAGTCTGCTCTAATCATTAACTTTTGTTTTAATTTTGCTTCCAAAGGAATGCGTTTTTAAATGACTGATTTTTCACACAAAATAGGTCTAACTGTGGGAGCCCACCTGTAAGACCAACCTCCTAAAATAATACACAACTGTTTAACTAAACTGACCTATCCTCAGAACAGAGACTGGTTCCTTGAGATCCAGAGCAATCTATCAGCTTAGCCTCTGGCCTGTGAAACTTCTCCGGGAAGTTTCAAAGGTGGGATTACAGGGGCAGAGTTTGCCACCCCAAAATATGTCTGTTGGGCATAAGAATTACCTTTAAGAAACTGCAAACACAGAACAAGTTCTGGAAATCAAGTAGACATTACCTTTTTGTAAGAGACAGTTACATGCATACGTTGTTGTCTCCACTTGGAGGTGTGCTGCCGTCCTTGTGCCAGGAAGAAACGGACGACTCTAAGTTTCTAAAAATTCTAAGAAATGGACGACTCTAAGTTTCTAAAAATTTTTGTCATGAAGAAGACAAGGACTTAAATCTGCATAATAATCTTCCCCCTTATTTACTGTACTTTTCCTGATAACCTCCCATAACTGAATCGCTGACCCCACCTTCTTTTGTCTTCATCTGAAAACTGTATTTAAGGAGAAGGTTTTGGCCATTTGGAGGACTTACTCAGTTTTCTTGGGTCTCTCCCACGTAGGAAGGAGGTACGCATGTGATTGAACTTCTCTTTGTTTTCCTCCTGTTAATCTGTCTTATATCAATTTCATTATTAAACCAGTCAAGGAACCTCAAGGGGAAGGAAGGAAAACTCTTCGGCCCCTACACTATCTAGGGATATCCCAAATCTAAAACAGTTCTCTTTGGGGGTTTAAAAACAAAACAACAAAAAAACAAACCAAAAAACTTGGGAAAATACATGCCATTATAAAACAAGACAGAATTATGGAAAATTGTTCAAATTGTTAGCAATTCTGGCAACAGTAAACTTCCCACAAAAGATGTGTTCTGCTATCCATTTGCCTTTGTGGTTTTACCTATGTGCTTCAAGTATGTATACGACTGTATAGCCAGGGGTAAGGAAAAGAAGTGTTACAGATTTTTACTATTCCCATGTTGCTATTCACTAGGTGTTATATAACTTAGGGCTAGGAATTTACAGAGCTTTACCTTTAAAGAACTAATTTTTAACCACCATTCAATTAAAGTTAGTACAATGACTTTGCATAAATACATACATGAAATAATTAGTGAAGATGGTTCTTAATTTAAAGGATGTTAAACAGCTTGTAGACATCTGGTAACAAGCTGAAATGGGTCATTCAAAATTTATCTAACTAAATTAAGGGGGAAAAATGTTTCTCCTCCCAGGTTGGCATGTCACAAGATAACTAAACCGACTTAGTAGGCTTGCCTGGGAATCCTTAGCTGTCAGTGGTGAATATGCAAAGGGCCAGCAAATTAAATCAACCTGCCAAACTGTCAATTTCAAGCCTCATGACTGCATGAAAATAGCATCACTGGAAGAAATCAAGCATTGCCTTCTTTTGGGTTTCCTGGCACCTATTCAAATACTCATGCAGTTGTGGCTAATTTTGCATGCAAATTTCAGTCAATAAGCTCAGAACAAGACCTCCCAAGATATTTCAAAGGATCTGACAGTATTTTTTCTGAATACCAAATCGACAGTAGTTGAAATTCAATCTCCATTTGCTGGTGCTTTACATATGCACAGTGTCCCCACCACAGAGCTAAGCTAATGAGAGCCTTACCTGCTCTCACTCACATCCTCCCAGCCGTCCTTGTTGAGGTTCTCAAACACACTGCTCATAACCTTGATGGAGTGATTGAGAACAGTGTGGTAACGACCCACAGAGCCCTTTTTCTTCCCGGCTTTCAATTTAACCTTGGTCGTTGTTGTCTTACAGTCATATTGTCCAGACCTTACTTCGGCGGCGGCCATCTCAGATTTAGCTTTGTCTGCTGATGCTGAATGCTGCAATTTCTCCACTGAATTCATCTGTTCTTCATTTTCATTTCTCAATCCATTAGCTTCAGCCACTTGTCTCCTTAGGGAAGTGACTTCTCTCTCCAGTTCACCGATTTTTACCTGAAGTTCAGCTTTATCTTTTTCTACTTCTTTACTCCCCCTTTGCAGCTGTTCTAGTTCTTTTTCTCTGCCCTCTGAATCTTCTTGTTGCTGTTTTAAGAGGGATTTCAGGAAGTCATTTTCTTTCATTAATTTTTTATTCCCTTCTTTTATTTTTCTTGACCCTTTCTCATAGGATTTTAGCCGATCTTCCAATTCAATAACCTAAACAGAAGAGTTTGATTTATTCTTTTAAAAGCCCCAAACCATAATCTGCTGTATATTTTTTTTATCATTTCTAATTTATGAAAGTAAAATTACACTTAGCACAAGGACAAAATAAATCTAAAGTACTTAATTTCTAAATAAATCTAAGGTGGTGTAGATAAATACATTACAAAATGCAATAATACATCTGTTGAATAAAGGACAGATGGTAAAAGAAGTTAAAATTCTACACAAAGTGATAGAGAACTAAGTATGCTAATAAACTTTGCAGAGTTTTCTGAGGTAAGTGCTTTGGCTATATAGTCTATTTATTGTGAGAAATATTTTTAGAGAAAAGCAACTTAGACAAAAAGTCTAAAAATAGATGCACAGAAAAACTTTAATAACAATTTTCTTCAATATCTAACAATCACGTGAAAAAAATGATTACCTATATAAAATATAATCTACCAAGGCTGCTTTATTCTAAATTAGAAAGATGTAATTTTAGTAGTCATGAGGTCCTTAATTTATATAATAAAGAAATATTTACTGAAAAAAAAGTTAACAACTTAAAATTAAAATTATTCCAAGATGGCATTCACTTATTTCAATAAGCATTGTTCACACTGTAGGACACAGAAATGAAAACATACATTATTTTACCTTAAAAAATTTTAAAAACTATTTGGAAAAAAAGGCACTTGCAGAAATAAATCTGATAAAAGATAGGATCTAAGTGCCAGAAGTCTGGGCAAAAGGACAGAGCAATTAATTCTAAGCCATGAGTATGAAAATTTCAAGGGGGAGTTGATTTCAATTGAAATCTTGAAAAATAATCATTATTGTTTGTAAAGTACAGTTTACCATTTACAAGATGGTTTCATAAAGATGATCTCTCCTGATCATCTCGAAACCATGTGAAGTGGGTAGAGCCAATAATTATCTTCCCAGAGAAGAAAATAGAGACTCTGAAAACTTAAGTAGTACAAAGAGGTAAACATTTCCTGCTTCAAAATGGGATTCAAATTTAAGATTTTGTGCCCCTCCCACTATTCTACAAGCCATATGGGAAAAGTTACCCAGATATGCATGGAAAGGAACAAAGAACTGGGGTCAAGCAAGAAACCTAAATGACTGGAACATCATATGGACTAATTTTTACTTTTAAAACAATTCTTCAAAGGATAAACATACTTGATGTACTGACAACCATTAACTTAAAATATTCCAGAAATCTACAAGATGAATCTTACTGGACTGAGTTATGATGGTGAAGATATAAGTTGTTTCCTAGATATGATTTTCAGTCATTTCTGATTTATCTATCCTTCCACATCCCCTATTCTTCTTGTGAGGTCAGCCTCCTTCATTTAATTCAGTAAGCTTCACCAATAGGTTATCCTGATTCAGGACATGGATATTTCCCAAAACAAATATTAAGGATCTCATCTAATTTAAATTTGTGATTCCACAGTATGATATATTCACCTACTGTTAGACCTGTTTCTTTATAAGGCTTACTCTTGAGCCAGAACAGAGGTATATGGAAGAGTTTATACCAGACTATTACAGACCTCTGTACTTCTGTAAGAGAAATTGTATTGGTCCTTTACAGTGCAAATACTTTATTGAAGAGCTGGACAATGTGACAAAAAGTAAGTGTTCAAGAACATATGAACTGTGGCTGAAAACCATTTACTTTTTCAAAATTATTCTATGCCAAATTTAATTCTCTATTTAATAAAAAATACTACAAAATAAGAAGTATCACTTTTTTATAAACTCTGCAGTTTCTTAGTGGTTTTAATAACTACAAACAATATACTTTTCATGTGTATATTTTTAAATATTTTAGCATGTTAGATTCCATGATGGAGTAAGCAGAGTAGACTGTATTTTTTTAAATCTATCTTGTGCAAATAAGAAATTACCTTTTTTTAAAAAAATTGAATGTTGATATAAAAGTATTAAGGAACAGTGTGGTCTTGGGGATATTAAATTTTGTTCTGGTTTTTATCTTACTTCCAGTTCAGGTTATCTTAACCTGGTAAAATATTTAACCTATTTTAAAGTTCCCTATTTGTGAAATGGGAATAGTAATATTTATCTTGCAGATTTTAAGTATTAAATATGATCACACACAATAGTTCCTGGTAGACAGCCAGGTCAAAACAGTTTATCACTACCATCACCATCATCATTATTGTCTCTATTATTATTAATCACAACAGATACTTAATGAAATTACTTTAGCTAAAATATAATTACTTGCACTAAATACTGCTGAATTAGCCAGTAAATCAACATGTTAAAAACAAATGTAACAAACATCTTGAATATGAGATTTCAATTCTGGAAATTAGGATTATCTTTTTCTTTTGACTAAAATCCATTTATTTATTTTAAGGATTTTGTTATTTATTTATTTATTTATTTGACAGACAGAGATCACAAGAGGCGGGCGGAGGATGGGGGAGCAGGCTCCCTGCTGAGCAGACAGTCTGATGCAAGGCTGGATCCCAGGACCCTGGGATCACGACCTAAGGTGAAAGCAGATGCTTTAACCTACTGAGCCATGCAGGCACCCCTAAAATCCAATAAATTTGGATGCAACTCACGAAAATTTTATGTACCACTGGAAAAATGTCATTTTAAAGACTGTTACATTTAAAATGTTTAAGTCTGTTAACTGCCTAATGTGAATCCATGTTTAATCGTAAAAACTGGTCAAAATTATTTGCTTTTAAGTTGAAAATGGAGGAAAAGTAATAAAACAGAGACACTACTTTTTTTTTTTTTTTTAAGATTTTATTTATTCGAGAGAGAGAGAGCAAGCCAGCACAGAGGAAGAGTGACAGGGCTAAGTCACTGAGCAGACAGCCTGATTCAGGGCTCATTTCCAGGACCCTGGGATCATGACCTGAGCTAAAGGCAGATGCTCAATGTCTGAGTCACCCAGGTGCTCCCAGAGACACTACTTCTAAAAACTTGAGAAAAGGAAAGCCTATAACATATATTAAAATGTCATTCAAGGGGTGTCTGGGTGGCTCAGTGGGTTAAGCCTCTGCCTTGGGCTCAGGTCATGATCTCAGGGTAATGGGATCGAGCCCGGCATTGGGCTCTCTGCTCAGTGGGGACCCAGCTCCCCCCTACCCCCTCCTGCCTCTTTGCCTACTTGTAATCTCTCTCCCTGTCAAATAAATAAAAATAAAAGATCTTTAAGATGTCATTCAAGGCATACTCTTAAAAATTACTGTTAAACTGATGTTAAGCCTCCAGAAACAAAGAGCAAAATTTCAATATATATTTGAGAAAGAAAGTCAAGGGATTTTTTTAAAGGCATTTGGTTTGTCTGTAAGTCAACTCAAGTGCATACTTTTCCTCCAGTACTGATCATTTGAATAATTTACCAAAAAAGATGGCCCCTTTCTAAACTGAAATAAAACACTTGGCTTTGCAAAGTGTCTGTAATAGTTTGCTAGTGCTGCTTCAGAAAATACCACAGAGTGGGTAGTTTAAACCCCAACAATCTCATTTTAATTTAATGAACTCTTCGAAGACCTCATCTCCAAATACTGTCACATTCTGAAGATACTGGGAATTAGGACTTTGACATAATAAAACTGGGTGAGAGGGGACTCAATTCACACCATTCATGCCGTAACAGTGTGAAATGTTAATATATTATTAGAAATAATTTTGTATGTTTTATTTCTACTATATAAACATTGTCTTCATGTTGTTGCTATCTTTTAAACCTATTTTGTATGAGTTTTACAATACATCCTTTTAAAATGAGGAAACCCAACTTCAAAAGGTTAAATCATGACTTGTACAACTGCATTAGGTTAATATTTTTTAAAGGTGACAAATTAGTGATAGTCCAATGCAAATAATTCCTCTTGGCTTTTCAGGACTATGGTAGTAGCCATTTATGGCAGCTGGAATGAAATAATGGATTTCTTTAGGGTTTCTACCCTAAGGAAATAGTAGGTAGTAGTATGGTATTATGTAGTCATAGAGAGAAAAATTATAGAAACCCCAGCAAACAAAAATGTCACTGTGAAACAAAGAAGATAAGCTAATGCGAACTGTTTGACATTCCAGCTGATAATGCATATATTATTTCAATTACTCATTTTGCCTTAAGATAAATGACTGTGAGTATTTCTTATTCTGTATGTTGTATTAAGCTGTTATGTGTTATTCAGTAATTATGAGATGACAGCCTTTGTTACCTGACATTGGGCAAGTGTTAGAAGTAGAAGAGATGACATCATCTGTTGTAAGTCACTAGATTTCCTATAAGTCAAGTCACAGATGCAAGAAATGTAAGTAGTCACATTAATATTTTTGTTTATATATGTTTATATATTTGTGTATTTCCAGCTTTATCTGAGTATCCAGCATAGCAAATGATAACCAGGCATAGAATAATCCTTAAAAAAAATTTTCTTTGTAACAATAATAATGAGTGCTAAAACGAAATCAAGTCAACTTAATGGGTCTTGTATTTACATATAAAAATATGAATTAAGTATAAAATTATAAAAATAGATGTTAATATTTTTAAAGAACATCTTATTATTAATTATAGGATGATATAAAGTGACTGCAGGGTTTATATGAGTAGTTCTGTTAAAACAGGGAGAGTGATCCTAAATTATATGGACATAAATTTCTATCTAAAATGAGATAAGTCATGTATATTTGTAACTTTAAAATTAAATTACAAACATATTATCATTTTACTTCGCTGAAGCTAAAACTATGCTCAGTTTTAATAGTTCAAATACTGCAAATCTATATGCTTTTTGAAGTATAACAGAGTCTCATCATGTCCCATTTTAAAATGAAACTGTTAATTTATAACTAATAAGCACATATAGTATAAATTTTTATAATTTCCATTGTCATGTCCTTCATTTCATCTCTGAAGATATTTTTAATCTATGTCAACAGAAGCACAAGTGTTTTCCACATTTATTTCACTAACATTGATTTTTTTTTAACCCATTTTGGCAAGCGAATGATTTTGAATTATGAATTTAAATTAAGGATTCACACAAGGTATAAGTTCATGAGACTTCGTTTTAAAATACAATCCTTTATGTTAAAATTCAGATTTAACTCCCTCAGCTCAATATCTTTAAGATTAGACTACCTTCTGCAATGTCTGCTCTGACATTTCTTTCCCATTCTTCTCTGGAGTACTCTTCTTGACCCCATCATCTTCACCGTATCTACAGAGTTGTTCTGCGAGAGAATAAATAATATATTATGGTACCTCATATACTGCTGAAAAACTGGCCTGTCGTTTTAAGGAAAAGGGTTCTAAGTTTCTCAATTATGAATAATCTAGTCTATTTTATTGCTGACTATTTGGCTGAGAACTAAATGGTGACCTTTTCCAAGATTTTCAATCACATAATTATGTACCTTTGTAGTGTCTTTTTTTTTCCCCAGTGTAAGATTTTCAAAGGTACAACAGATCTTCAGGTTAACAATGCTACACTTTTATTCCTATTTTCATTCTTTTGTAGACTATTCCCCCTTTGCCTTAAAAGCAAAATTCACTGCCTTCTTATCTATACAGTCACTACCAGTTTTGTTCTCTGGATCTTGTTCCCTGCCAGGAGGATCAGAGTGATTGCTGAACAAAGCAAACACTAACCGAATTAGGGTGGATTGAAACTGTAACAGCCCCTACCACCACCTTTTTTTCATGTAAAAGATCATGCACTTGGCAGAGTAAACCATAAAAATCACACTTCCAGAAAAACTGTCACTCTACAACACATAGAAACCCAGATAAGAGGTGAAATTATTTCTTTAAGTAATTCCTATACTGACCATGCCAGTGACTACCAAAACCTTTTCAACCAAGCAAAAATATACAAGCAACGTATCAAAATTAAAGGGAAAAAAATCGTAAAATTTCAGTTAATACTAGCAAAATTTAAATACATTAGAAGTTATAAATAAATGTCTTCTAATCAAATAATTATTGTGACAAATTTAGTATTTTCTTACTGAATTAGTTTTAGGATACAGCATTTCTTAAGGAATCAAAAGAAGGGCAAAAAAGAATACATAAAGCTAAAAGGATACATATCTGTGTTAGACTGAGGTGATTTTGCTTTAAAGTATGCTTGGCTGCTGTAGGTCAGTGTAAAACTTTGATTTATCAACAAAGGAAAAAGAAAACAATATTATTCTCTGTAGAGTAGAAATCCTCTTGGTATAAACAGTGACTAACAAGTTTGTTAGAGTGAATTAGGCATTTCTTTTGTCTTTGAAACATGACATATCCAATTAAAACTTCTGCACTCATGAAATAAATAGAACACTATCCTAAGGATAATAAAAGCTAGAATAGGTAGAATTTGCCACCTGGGGAATATGTACCTTTACCTTGATAATAATCTATTGGTTCCCAAGTTTCTTTTTCTAGTCCCCTAACACCATGGTGCTGAATTCATTTACAACACTCTTTCAGCAATATAGAAATAATATGCAAATACAATTCAGCTGTTCAAGTCATTTAAATATCTACTATAGTTCTAAGTGAAATATTTACTCTTAAAAATAAGAAACTATTTCTATGCTCAAAGAGCATAGGATACTAAAAATAGCAAAATAACTCCAATAAAATAAATGCTGAAGACTGATTTAAAAATGGATTTGATTGTTGTTTTGTGTTGCTGGGTGTATGCAAAAGTCCACTGGTGGATGGGTTGACCATGCTCACTTGTGATTTTCTTTTGAAAACTTTAGTTTCTTACCTTCACAGGTTTTCAAAGAATACTCAAGTAGCTAGGCTCAAGTGATGGAGGGCAGCAAGAAACAGGCCCGCCCCTTGATTCTCCTCCCATTCAAGATTTATTTTTAATGTTTTAGTTTTAAATGCCTTACTTTTATTTTTACTATAAAAATTCATTCTGATTTATATTCCTTCCCAGGAGGTTCTTCCTCTTTCTTTTAATTTCTTTTAAGTTCTTAAAATCTTTTAAGTTCTTCCTCCACTTTCTTTTAACATTGCTTATTTATAATAGTTTACACTTATCTTTCCTTCTCTGTTTTTCTTTTCTCTTAATTCTCTTAAATTACCTGAGCAAATTTAATTCTTCTGCAACCTTTTCCCCTCCTGGTAGATTCTTCTAGCTATTTTCTCAAGTTATTTTTAAAAATCTTTTCTCATTATGAGGAGTTATAGGAAATCCCACCCTAAAATATGCCGCCGCAGTATTTTGAGCTGTAGGTACTCGAAAAACAGCAAATGCTTTTGGTTTATACTCTGATATCACACTATGGTAGATTATTAGTCAGCAAATCCTTACTCTACTCTCCTCTGCCTTCATGGGTGGAGTACAGATTCCCACTCCACTGATGCTGAGCTTGGCCGTATGAGATGCTTTGACCAAAGGAATGTGGGTATACGTAAGAGTGTTATAAACCTAGAACTTAGGTATTTCCCCTCTCCCCATGGAAATTTCCAGTATCTGCTTTGAAAAGAATATGCCCACATAGTCACTGGGCCTGAGACATGGTGGACTTAAGTGAGCCCAATATGCTCCAGACAATCACAGAAATGCAGCCTGAAGCACATCTGCGCCAGCTGATCCACAGAAACCATCAGCAAAAAAATAACATATATTATTGCAAGTCATTGAGATTTTGTGGTTCTTTATACAATAGCTAAAGCTGTCAGGTACAGAAATTGGTAATGATAACTGAGCACGGCTATAATAAAAACCTAAATGATGTGGCATTGATTTGGGGGCTGGGTGGTTGGTGCCAAAGAATGTTCCAGGAGCTGTGAAAATGGCGACCTGTGTTACACAGTGGCAAACATTTGGCAAACTCCCATCTGACATAACATGGAAGACAATAAATGTAGCTGATAAATTTGTAACAATGAGTGAGGAAGTTCCAGGGTCGAATGGGGTGATTGTTACTGGCTGCATTTGACTAGGTTCTAGAGGAAAGAACTGAGCTCAGAAAGGAGCAGCCACAGGCATAGAGAGAAGTACATACGTTCCAGTACTTTCAGGGTTGGAAATGAAAGTGTTTCTCACCATATCAAAGGAGATAACACAGACACACTGGCAGGAAAGGCCAAATCCAAGATATTGACATTAAGCCTCTATGTGTGACTGTCACGCCTGTTCCTAACAATCTTTGAAAGTAATAATGTGACGCTTAGTAGATACTTGCAGCTGGACAACAGGACTTCCAGAAAATTTATGGGTGAGGGCCTAGTCTGAAATATGCCCCCAACCCACCACAGAAACTCATACAGATAAAGACATATGAATTGTTGCTAGCTGTATTTAATAAAATGACTTATTTTAGCCAAAGAATATGGATAGAAGTTATGATATGTCTGTTTCAAATCTAGGCTTAAGAAGTTCTGTATGTTCATACTTGTCCCTTTGTAGCCCAGAAATAGACACGTGGAGCAGAGTAAATTCTACCTGCAGCCTGAGAAAGAGCTGGATTAGATGATCCACAGCAAGGAGAACTGCTTCCGCCAATCCACACACCCACATACAAAAAGGAAAAAAAAAAACACAAAACAGGCTTGCTGTTGTTTGTGAGTGCGTTTTCCCAACAGGCCTTCAGTTTTCAATGAAGAACACCATGAACAGTGTTTTTACGAACATACTCATGCAAGGATTCCTGCTCCAAACCTCATCTTTTAACTGATTTTTCAGGCCTGACCATAGGTATTATATGCTTTACCTGGTATGCCCCATTATGGAAGTTGACCTCCCCAACTGGACCTGGTACACAGCTAATGGACTATGGTCCCTGAAGGGAGTTACAGTTAAGGGCTCAAGTTCCCTCCGGCCAACCACATTCTTATGCATATCTGTGTTCCTAGCCTAAGAGCCTCCACTAGGACTCCATGTGAAGACCTCCTACTGCCAGCCCTTTGGCTGAGGCCTTCTTCAAGTGCCTCTGCCAAGAACTCCTTATTTGGTGGCTAAGGTGGAGGTAACATTTTTCTTTCATCTATCTGACTCAGTACTCAGTTCTTTTCCTCTTTTACCTTCCCCCTTCCTTCTCCCCCAAGACCCAGGTCAATAAAAATGCAGGAGACTTTAGCTCAAGATTCCTTTGGCATAAGACAACACCTTTGTCTGTGCTAATCCATCTGATCCTCAACTGGTGTGTGGTTCTAGGGGGGAGACAGAACAGAGGGAGTTGGCACTTTCTCCATGTTAGCCTCTTGCTTACATGGAAAGTGATTAAAGGCTTGACTGTTACTTTCACTTTGGCTTATTATCTTAAATCAGCTACGTGGACACCTGGCAGCTCAGCTCTCTCCAGCTCAGCTGAGCTCCTAACAGAGATATTATGGGATTGTAAGAGATTCACTACAGTATGAACTGCAATTTTCAGTAAAGAGGAATTTAGTGTGGTAGGGGCTTAAGGTGCTCATGTGGGAAGAGGAGACAGAACTGACTTGAGAGGAAAGGTAATGAGTTTTTTCTAAAAACATGCATAAATTTTCAAATCTTTGAAAAAATAGACAGGGGAAAATAGGTAGCAAGAAATACATAAATACATCTGGTACATAGAAAAAGGTTACTCTTCATAGAGATTTGGGATTTTAATCCAGGGAAAAACATGTTCAATGACAATAAAAGTAAGTACCAGGGTACCAGATTTACCTGTCCATGTGGAACTAAAACTACAGAAAATGATGAAAAAATGGTTCTCAGACACTGGGCATAGGACAATGGAAAGTAGTCATCCCTGAGAGAAGACAAACAAAGGAGTGAACTCAATCATTGCTCCCATGTACTGCCTAGAGAGCTTCCAGGTCACAGCACAAAAATGAAGGACTAAAGGGAGTCTGGTGATCTTCAATTGCAGTGAAAGATCCCAGAGTCCAGGGAGGCCAAGGAAGCTCGGGTTTGCAGGGTAAAGTACCAGAGAACACAAATCAGAGATAGGGAGAGCTCTGAAGATCTACAGAGGGCATCCCTCAAGTCTCCAGCTAAGTACTGATCAGCACACAAATGTGTATAAATAACCCCAAAAAAGAACCACCTAAAGGATTATTCACACAGGCCCAAGAATAGTTCCTTTCCCCCAGAGCTAAGAGTAGAAAAAAATTACATGTTATGTATCTTTGCAAAAAGATAAGAGTGACAGAAGAATTACCTCTGGAAGCATTTTAAGTCAGAAGATAGTGGAGAACATTTTTTTAAAGTATCAAAAGAAAAAAAAAACCTCCACCAATGAAGAATTCTATACTCGGTAAAAAGATCTTTCAAAAATGAAGACAAGGGGGAGGAGTCAAGATGGCGGAGAAGTAGCAGGCTGAGACTACTTCAGCTAGCCGGAGATCAGCTAGATAGCTTATCTAAAGATTGCAAACACCTGCAAATCCATCGGCAGATTGAAGAGAAGAAGAACAGCAATTCTGGAAACAGAAAAACAACCACTTTTTGAAAGGTAGGACCAGCAGAGAAGTGAATCCAAAGCGACGGGAAGATAGACCCCGGGGGGAGGGGCCGGCTCCCGGCAAGCGGCGGAGCAACGGAGCACAAAATCAGGACTTTTAAAAGTCTGTTCCACTGAGGGACATCGCTCCAGAGGCTAAACCGGGGCGAAGCCCACACGGGGTCAGCGTGGCCTCAGGTCCCACAGGGTCACAGAAGGATCAGGGGTGTCTGAGTGTCGCAGAGCTAGCAGGTATTGGAACGGGAAAGCCGGCTGCAGAGACAGAGCTGACAGTAAGCTCGCAGCTCGGGATTACCTTGAACCTGTCGCAGGCTCGGTGAGCTCGGAGCACAGCCGGAGGTCAGGCAGACGGGAGTAACTGGCGCTGTTCTCTGAGGGCAAACTGAGGAGTGGGGCCCTGGGCTCTCGGCACCTCCGGGCCGGAGACCAGGAGGCCGCCATTTGTATTCCCGTCCTCCGGAACTCTACGGAAAGCTCTCAGGGAACAAAAGCTCCTGAAAGCAAACCTGAAGGGATTACTCACCCCGGCCCCTGGTAAGGGCGGTGCAATTCCGCCTGGGGCAAATACACTTGAGAATCACTAAACCAGGCCCCTCCCCCAGAAGATCAATAAGAAATCCAGCCGAGACCAAGTTCACCTACCAAGGAGTGCGGTTTCAATACCA
>NC_081565.1:50925931-50970931 GCF_022355385.1 Mustela nigripes
ATGGGGGCTTAAGTAGGTAGGAGAAGAATAAATGAAACAAGATGAGAATGGGAGGGAGACAAACCATAAGTGACTCTTAATCTCACAAAACAAACTGAGGGTTGCTGGGGGGAGGGGGTTTAGTAGAATGGGGTGGGATTATGGACATTGGGGAGGGTATGTGCTTTGGTGAGTGCTGTGAAGTGTGCAAACCTGGTGATTCACAGACCTGTACCCCTGGGGATAAAAGTATATGTATACAAAAAATAAAAAATTAAAAAGAAATGAAGACAAAATAAAGATTGCTTTTACAGGTATATAAAAGCTGAAAGAATTCATCACCAGCAGTTGGGCAGTATATAAATATTAAAGGAAGTCCTTTAGGAAAATAGAAACTGACTCCAAATGTATATTGGGATCTAAACGAGGGAATAAAGAGCAGCAGAAGTTGTTCTTAGTTAAGATAAGAACCACCAGATTGGTGTCATGTAAAGCCAAATATTAGTGTAAATCTCTGTGATCACCCCTTCCAGAATAGGAAACACTCTCTAGTAGGTGGAATGAAATGAACCTTTAAGAAAATACAGACTTAAAATCCAGTCTGGAAGACAACACAATCAGAGAAAGAAAAGTACTTGTCAAAAACCTGAATTTAATAAAAAAGCTCAGAAAATCAATAATAAGACAAAGGAAAAAAAGTGGGAATTTAAGTGTTGAAGCAATAAATTAAGAATCGGAAATTATCACTGTAGATTTAATAGAAATATTAGGAATATCAGAAAGAACAAAGGGAAGAAAATATTTGTGTGGGTGTGTGTGTGTGTGTGTATGTATAGAGAGATAGAAGGAGAGCACTCAAAACTGAAATATTGATGAAGGAAAGTCTTTAAATAAACTGAATGCAGAAGAAAAAGATAAAGACTAAAGAATTAAACAGATATACACAAAACCCAGATGAAAAGTACCCAAACATAAAGACAACTGATATCCTTGAATTAGAGTATAAAAAAATGGAATATGCAAAAATACATTAGCTTGTAATACAGGAAGATCTTAATTGGCAAATTATAAATTACTGGATAATCCAAATATATGATTCAGAACAAAGTATATCAAGACGTATATCATTTTGTTTAATTTTTGAACATCAAGTGGCACAAACTAAAAATTCACATAGCAAAAGCAAGTCACGATCAGAAAGGAACAGAGACAATATACAGGAACAGTCACTTTACAGGCAATACAATGGCACTAAATTCATATTTCTCAATAGTTACCCTGAATATTAATGGCCTAATGCCCAAATCAAAAGACACAGAGTATTAGAATGGATTAAAAAAAGAAAACCCATCTATATGTTGCCTACAAGAAACTCATTTTATAACCGAAGACAGCTCTGGATTTAAAGTGAGGGGGTGGAAAACAATTTACCATGCTAATGGACATCAGAAGTAAGTAGGGGAGGCAATCCTTATATCAGATCAATTAGATTTTAAGCTCAAGACTATAATAAGAGATGAGGAAGGACACTATATCATACTCAAAGGATATATCCAACAAGAAGATCTAACAATTTTAAATATCTATGCCCCTAACGTGGGAGCAGCCAACTATATAAACCAATTAATAACAAAATCAAAGAAACACATCAACAATAATACAATAATAGTAGGGGACTTTAACACTCCCCTCACTGAAATGGACAGATCATCCAAGCAAAAGATCAACAAGAAAATAAAGGCCTTAAATGACACACTGGACCAGATGGACATCACAGATATATTCTGAGCATTCCATCACAAAGCAACAGAATACACATTCTTCTCTAGTGCACATGGAACATTCTCCAGAATAGATCACATCCTCGGTCCTAAATCAGGTCTCAAACAGTATCAAAAGATTGGGATCATTCCCTGCATATTTTTAGACCACAATGCTCTGAAGCTAGAACTCAATCTCAAGAGGAAATTTGGAAAGAACCCAAATACATGGAGACTAAACAGCATCCTACTAAAGAATGAATGGGTCAACCAGGAAATTAAAGAAGAATTGAAAAAATTCATGGAAACAAATGATAATGAAAACACAACGGTTCAAAATCTGTGGGACACAACAAAGGAAGTCCTGAGAGGAAAATTTACAGTAGTACAAGCCTTTCTCAAGAAACAAGAAAGGTCTCAGGTACACAACCTAACCCTACACTTAAAGGACCTGGAGAAAGAACAAGAAAGAAACCCTAAACCCAGCAGGAGAAGAGAAATCATAAAGATCAGAGCAGAAATCAATGAAATAGAAACCAAAAAAACAATAGAACAAATCAACGAAACTAGGAGCTGGTTCTTTGAAAGAATTAATAAAATTGATAACCCCCTGGCCAGACTTATCAAAAAGAAAAGAGAAAGGAATGAAAGAGGAGATAAATAAGTAAATAAAATCATGAATGAAAGAGGAGAGATCACAACTAATACCAAAGAAATACAATTATAAGAACATACTATGAACAACTCTACACCAACAAATTTGACAATCTGGAAGAAATGGATGCATTCCTAGAAACACATATAAACTACCACAATTGGACCAGGAAGAAATAGAAAACCTGAACAGACCCATAAACAGTAGGAGATTGAAACAGTCATCAAAAATCTCCAAACAAAAAAAGCCCAGGGCCAGACGGCTTCCCGGGAGAATTCTACCAAATATTTAAAGGAGAACTAATTTCTATTCTCCTGAAACTGATCCAAAAAACAGAAATGGAAGGAAAACTTCCAAACTCATTTTAGGAGGTAAGCATCACCTTGATCCCAAAACCAGACAAGGATCCCATCAAAAAAGAGAAATACAGACCAATATCCTTGATGAACACAGATGCGAAAATTCTCACCAAAATACTAGCCATTAGGATTCGACAGTATATTAAGAGAATTATTCACCACGACAAAGAGGGATTTATTCCAGGGCTGCAAGGTTGGTTCAACACCTACAAATCAATGAATGTGATACAACACATCAATAAAAGAAAGAACAAGAACCATATGATACTCTCAATAGATGCTGAAAAAGCATTTGACAAAGTACAGCATCCCTTCCTGATCAAAACTCTTCAAAGTGTAGGATAGAGGGCACATACCTCAATATCATCAAAGCCATCTATGAAAAACCCACCGCAAATATCATTCTCAATGGAGAAAAACTGAAAGCTTTTCCTCTAAGGTCAGGAACACGGCAGGGATGTCCATTATCACCACTGCTATTCAACATAGTACTAGAAGTCCTAGCCTCAGCAATCAGACAACAAAAGGAAATTAAAGGCATCCAAATCGGCAAAGAAGAAGTCAAACTATCACTCTTCGCAGACGATATGATACTATATGTGGAAAACCCAAAAGACTCCACTCCAAAACTGCTAGAACTTGTACAGGAATTCAGTAAAGTGTCAGATATAAAGTCAATGCACAGAAATCAGTTGCAATTCTCTACACCAACAACAAGACAGAAGAAAGAGAAATTAAGGAGTCAATCCCATTTACTATTGCACCCAAAACTATAAGATACCTAGGAATAAACCTAACCAAAGAGGCACAGAATCTATACTCAGAAAACTATAAAGTACTCATGAAAGAAATTGAGGAAGACACAAAGAAATGGAAAAATGTTCCATGCTCCTGGATTGGAAGAACAAATATTGTGAAAATGTCTATGCTACCTAAAGCAATCTACACATTTAATGCAATTCCTATCAAAATACCATCCATTCTTTTCAAAGAAATGGAACAAATAATCCTAAAATTTATATGGAACCGGAAAAGACCTCGAATAGCCAAAGGGATATTGAAATAGAAAGCCAAAGTTGGTGGCATCACAATTCCGGACCTCAACCTCTATTACAAAGCTGTCATCATCAAGACAGCATGGTACTGGCACAAAAACAGACACATAGATCAATGGAACAGAATAGAGAGCCCAGAAATAAACCCTCAACATTATGGTCAGCTAATCTTCAACAAAGCAGGAAAGAATGTCCAGTGGAAAAAAGACAATCTCTTCAATAAAAGGTGTTGGGAAAATTGGACAGCCACATGCAGAAAAATGAAATTGGACCATTTCCTTACACCACACACAAAAATAGACTCAAAATGGATGAAGGACCTCAATGTGAGAAAGGAATCCATCAAAATCCTTGAGATGAACACAGGCAGCAACCTCTTCGACCTCCGCCACAGCAACGTCTTCCTAGGAACATTGCCAAAGGCAAGGGAAGCAAGGGCAAAAATGAACTATTGGGATTTAATCAAGATAAGAAGCTTTTGCAAAGCAAAGGAAACAGTTAACAAAACCAAAAGACAACTGACAGAATGGGAGAAGATATTTGCAAATGACATATTAGATAAAGGGCTAGTGTCCAAAATCTATAAAGAACTTAGCAAACTCAACACCCAAAGAACAAATAATCCAATCAAGAAATGGGCAGAGGACATGAACAGACATTTCTGCAAAGACGACATCCAGAGGGCCAACAGACACATGAAAAAGTGCTCAACATCACTCGGCATCAAGGAAATACAAATCAAAACCACAATGAGATATCACCTCACACCAGTCAGAATGGCTAATATTAACAAAGTCAGGAAATGACAGATGCTGGCGAGGATGCGGAGAAAGGGGAACCCTCCTACACTGTTGGTGGGAATGCAAGCTGGTGCAACTGCTCTGGAAAACAGCATGGAGGTTCCTCAAAATGTTGAAAATTGAACTACCCTATGACCCAGAAATTGCACTACCGGGTATTTACCATAAAGATACAAACGTAGTGATCCAAAGGGGCACGTGCACCCCAGTGTTTATAGCAGCAATGTCTACAATAGCCAAACTATGTCCATCCACAGATGAATGGATAAAGAAGATGTGGTATATATATACAATGTAATACTATGCAGCCATCAAACAAAATGAAATCTTGCCATTTGCGACGACGTGGATGGAACTAGAGGGTATCATGCTTAGCGAAATAAGTCAATCAGAGAAAGTCAACTATCATATGATCTCCCTGATATGAGGAAATGGAGATGCAATATGGGGGGTTAAGCGGGTAGGAGTAGAATAAATGAAACAAGATGGGATTGGGAGGGAGACAAACCGTAAGTGACACTCATCTCACAAAACCAACTAAGGGTTGCTGGGGAGAGGGTGTTTTGGAGAGGGGGGTGGGGTTATGGACATTGGCGAGGGTATGTGCTATGGTGAGTGCTGTGATGCGTGTAAACCTGGCAATTCATAGACGTGTACCCCTGGGGATAAAAATATATGTTTATAAAAAATAAAAAATTAAGAAAAAAAAAAAAGCAAGTCACATCCAAAGAATGGAGTGAGGCAGAGGACGGAAGGAAAACCTGACACCTCTACATAATACACCTCTGTAGTAACCTTCTATTTTAAAAATGAGTAGTATCTAGAAAGTTCTGAGGGGGAAAAAAAGTGTGAAATGATAAAGCTATACCCAGCCAATTCATTCACTGACTATAAAGACTGTTGAAACAATTTTCAAACATCTAAATTCTTACAAATATGGCTATTTTGATTTCTTTTGGGGGGAAAAAAAAGTTTTGGTTATATCTTGCTAACCAAAAGTAAAAATAAAGAACTCATGGATAAAAAGCCTATGGCTTTAAAAAATGTGGTGAGTACTGAGTCCATTGTATATAAAAATAAGACTGTAAAAATGGCCATATCATTGTTACCATATGAACAAGACTAAAGATGCAAGGGAAACAAAATAATTTTCTTTTTTTTAAAAAACAACTGTTATTTTCATCTTGCATGGCAAAGAATTAATTTTTAACATGCCCTGAAATTGAAATATATACTTTTAAAAATACAAAGTAATTGCATCTTCAATGTTTTTTTAACCTTTCTTTTTAATCTTGGAGGAAAGTTTTAGAAATTAATACTTACTGAAGTAATGAAACATTTACCTAAAGTTCAACAGTCCTTCATATTTACAACTGTTTCTTTTTATTTGGTTGGCACCAAACAAAATAACACATATGTATCTTTTTAAAAAGCAGCATACTGGGGCATCTGGGTGGCTCAGTGGGTTAGGCCTCTGCCTTCAGCTCAGGTCATGATTTCAAGGTCCTGGGATTGAGCCCCACATCAGTCTCTCTGCTCAGCGGGGAGCCTGCTTCCCATTCTCTCTCTCTGCCTGCATCTCTGCCTACTTGTGATCTCTGTCAAAAAAATAAATAAAATCTTAAAAAATAAATAAATAAAAATTAAAATAAAAAGTAGCATACATTATGGTTTCTTTTCCCACAATTTATCTAACTATGCTTCTTTCTTTATAAGTATTGAGAGATGTTTGATTCAATAATTATTTAAGATTGAAATTTGGATTTTTAAGTGTTTGTGAATTAGGATGTTTTTCTATGTCTTTTTTAGTCTTTCTTATTGTTTGAGTTATTTCTAAGTGTGTGTATTTTTTCCAGGAACAATAAAGTTATTATTCTTGAAAAGTAAACTAAAGATAAAATCTTAGATCTTAGGAATAAATGGAAGGAAGTTTCAGTGGAAGAATCAGAGAAAACAGAGGCAAGCATGGTAGAGTGGTAGAAGGTAAAACAAAGGAAAACCAGTGTTTCAGAAACCAGTGTTTCAGAAAACCAGTCAACTTGAAATATGATATAAATCAGTGGTATAAAATAGATGATGTCAAACACTGGCTTTGATAAATCACCAGTGACCTAACTAAGAGCAAATGGAACAACAATAGTAATTGGGAAAATGGGCAGATGAGCGGTATATGAAAACATTAAGTATAAATTTTTAAGTTAATTATTGTAAATTGTCAATACCTAAAAATTACAGTGGTAACAATGCAGCTATAGTGAAGCAAAATAGGAAGAAATTCTGTCCTATCAAACTTACTTACTTTTTCTAATGAGGTATTACAGTATGGACTGAAGTCTCATATAAATACAGTTATCTTGATTTTAACCAAGGAATAACCCTTCAATTGGAACAGATATATTCCTTTTACTAAACAATTTTAGGCTAGTGGTTAGTAGGTGGCAGATTTACAGATCTCCAGGTTTCCTTTTAACTCTATAATTTTTTTTTTTTAAAGATTTATTTATTTATTTATTTGACAGAGATAGATCACAAGTAGACAGAGAGGCAGGCAGAGAGAGAGGAAGGGAAGCAGGCTCCCCGTCAAGCAGAGAGCCCGATGTGGGACTCGATCCCAGGACCCTGAGATCATGACCTGAGCCGAAGGCAGCGGCTTAACCCACTGAGCCACCCAGATGCCCCTAACTCTATAATTTTGATTCTAGGACAACAGATGAGAACTAAATGAGTTCCAGAAAAATGTAATATCAAATGAAAATACAAATGAATTATTAATATTGATTATAATAACTATATAATTTATGCAACTTTGAAAAAACAACTAGGAAAACCTTGCCAATGAATAGAAAAACAAACATCTTTTCTTCTTATCAAGTATCTCTTTAGAATTTTTAATGAATTATAATGCTGATTTTTAGGTGTTCTATTTGATTTTCTCATGTAAGGTAAAAATGTTAATGACATATCAATAAGTAAAGCAGTAGAAAGAGGGGGATGAAGGATAAGATTCTTAAAAGAAATTGAAAGCAAAACATCAAGAACTAGATATTTTTAAATGCCTGTAATAAGTATTTAGTCTCACAAGAAAATGTACCTTCTCTCTTCTCTGCCAGACACATATTCAATTCTTGTATTGTTGCCTTATCAACAGATACAAGTACTTTAAGTTTATCCAATTCTTCTTGAAGATTCATCCTATAAAAAATTAACAAAATAAGCGATTATTTAAAATGTATAAGTTAAGGAATAATATAGCAAACAGATAAAGATAGTAAATATATTTAAGAAAATATGAATTAGATAGTAGTAAAATAAAAGAAAAATATACCACTATTAACAAATCCTAACAATTAAAATTGAATTTTAATGAGAATCTGGGAAGTAAAATGTCTTAAGTGATTTTTAAATTTATCTAAGTAAACATGCTACTTAAAACATAGATTATACAATAAAAAAATAAGGTATTGAGTTACCCAATCACCTTTTTCCTTAAGATTTTTTTCTAAGTACTCTCTCACTCACTGTGGGGCTCAAACTTATAGCCCCAAGATCAAGAATTACATGCTATACTGACTGCCAGCCAGGTACCCTTAACCAACCACTTCTTGACACACAGATATACCACGTAAAAATCATGGTATGTAATGTTAATACAAATACTGAAAGCAGAAAGAGTATGTTTCTAGATGCCAAGAAAAGACTAAGAACCCTGACTAGTAAAATGGAATTGACTACCACAATGAGAGACTGGATCAAATATCACCCATGGAGACCTCAGACCTTCAGACCTGAATGGGGATGGAAGTTTATGCCCAAGACTATGGCTGAGAGATAAAACTGGGCTAATTGCAGCAAGATGGGAGACAAAAATTTGCTGAGTATGACACAAATATCGCAGTTTAACTGGCTGGAGTTTCATTAAAAAGAGGCTAACTGGTTCCAAAATCAAGCCACATACATTTGCAGAGATCTAAAGAATTGACATTAATGTAAAAACTGGTTCATGGCCAGTGTCTACTGGAGAGTTCAGGCAGATGGAGAGTTCAGACAGACACAATCATCCATTACAGACAGGCTTCCACAACTCAAAGAACCACAGAAAATAAAACTCAAAAAAGTTAAATTTGCAGATAAGAACAATTATATGAATAAGTTCATTCAATATATAATTCATATAATTATATAAGCTCATAAATAAGTTCATGAATGACAATCTAAATAACACCCCGCCAAAATGAGAGAATGTACAATAGGGAAATGAAAATAACAGAACAATTCAGAATGAGTTTTTATAGAATTAGAGTTTTAAAAATGTTGAAAAAAGGAAAAAAGGGGACAAAACATGTATTTTTAAAAACAATAATTGACCGAAAACTCAACGAATGTGTTAAACAGTATACAGAAAAAGCTAATGGAAACTGATAAAATTAAAGACAACACTGAGAAATAAAAAGAAGGAAAATCGTAACAATATATAAAGTCATTTGAATGAGAAGCCCAAAAAGCATCTCAGAAATTATTCAAGGAGATGGATGTCTCATTGATTTTTGTTCAGGTCATGCTCTCAGGGTCATGAGATCAAGCCCTGCACAGGGGTCTGCACTGAGCATGGAGCCTAGTTGGGATTCTCTCTTCCCCTCCCCCCTGCTCCTCCCTCCCCCTGTGCACATGCTCTCTCTCTCTCAAATAAATAAATCTTTTTTATACAACGGCTAAAAACTGAGAGCTGATGAAAAAAATGTGAATTAATAGATTAAGAGAATCAAACTGCAAACAGAAGAAATAAAACTATACAGAGGGTAAATGCAGGACACCACAGAAAAAGAGGGTATCTTCAAATCATCCATATTGAGAAGAGATGTTACTTAACAAATACAGAGCTTCGGAGTGACAGAGCCTTCTCACAGCAACAAGAAAGGTCAGAAGAAAAATAATATCCTCAACATTTAAAGGTTTACTATTAATAGATCTTAGATGAAAGAACTATTAAAGAATATATTTTAGGTAAACAGTGATGGTGAAAAGATATCTATAAACATGTACCTGGAAGTAAACCAGCACTTATCACGTAAAGTCAATATAACAGTATCCAAATGAAGGCAGAGACAGAATACAGTAGAATTAAATTTCTGAACAAAATGATATAAGATCAAGGAAAGGATCAGAGTTATAGTATTTTAAGACCCCTGTATTGTTGGAGAGGAAAAAGGTGCCAATTCATCAAATAAATGATGTATAATTTCAAGAAAAAGCATTTAAAGAATGGAAAACAAATATAAAATTTACAAATCAGGAGAGGTTAAAAAAAAAGAAATGAATAAATGCATGCAATCTAAGGCAAGAGAAGGATTTTTTAAAGAAGCATAAAAAATAAAATATACACTAAGAAAAAATATTAAAGATAAAGATGGTCATTACATAATGATAAAGGAATGATTTACCCAGGAAGATACAGCAGGTCTAAACTGTCATGTATTCAACAATATAAGAAATATATTTATATTTTATTATAATTTTATATTTTACTTTATAAAAATTATTCAATTATTACATTAATACTTTAAGAAATGTATATTTTATATTTATACTTAATATAAATATTAAAAAACAAGTAGTCTCTGCTTTTCCTCACTCATTTCTTTTTTTTTTTTTTAAGATTTTCTTTATTTGACAGAGAGAAATCACAAGTAGATGGAGAGGCAGGCAGAGAGAGAGAGGGAAGCAGGCTCCCTGCTGAGCAGAGAGCCTGATGCAGGACTCGATCCCAGGACCCTGAGATCATGACCTGAGCCGAAGGCAGCAGCTTAACCCACTGAGCCACCCAGGCGTCCCTCCTCACTCATTTCTTGAAAAACTGATGTTTACAGTTTGGTGTGTATACTTATGTGTTTAATATAAACATACATACACATACATAAGGATTTTAAAAAATTTGGATTCTACGATTATATCTGCAGTTTTTCAGGTAGGTTCCAGATTGATGGGAGGAGCACACACACACACACACACACACATGCACACACATACACCTATCCACACAGCAATTAAGTTTGGACTAGGTTCGTGCTTTATTCAGCTAAGAACACAGAACATTTTGAAATAAGATGGCCCCAACGAAGAAAAAAACAGCTGTAGCTTATTTCAAACTTAGTTTTCCCCCACCTTTCAGAACATTAATGTAGCCAAACACAGACTTTTGTTGGAAATGTTATTTCTTGCTTATTTAGAGGTATTTTATACTTATGGCTTGTTTTGTTTTGTTTTGTCTTGAAAGCATGGACACTGTCCCTACTCTTAGTAAGTATACATGAATATTAGAGACCAACTGTTCTTGAGTCAAACTAAGCACCAACAAACCATGTCTTAATGGATGCTTGGAGGAGGGGCTGCCAGAGTCGGCACCCTTCTACAGGATGATCACTGGCTATTTACTGACTGACTTACTGCCCACCTATTCTGTTTCTGACACTGTGAAGGACCACAATTCAAAGTCTACGTCTTACTGGACAAATTATATGAAACAACTGCATTTAGATGCTGGGTAACAGGCAGCAGAGAACTGTGACCCCAAACAGAAAGAAAATTAACAAAGAGTGCCCTATGATAGCTGAGATTTCTGCCAGGAGCCATTCTCCAGACCACAATGCAGGGAGAGGGGTCCCAAGAAAAACACAATGGCTTTGCTGAGATGAAGAAAAAGAGACTGGAGTTTGGGAAATCTGTAATGATGGAATTTGGTGCACATAGTTCCCAGAGAAGAGATTTACAAAAAGAAATAGCTACAGAAATCTGCATAAGCATTCTTTAGATTCTACAGTGAAACACTCTGTTGCATATATGCAGGACCAAATTAAACAAGACAGGCAGAGAACAGGAGCCCTTAAAGGAACTATTCCCAGAATTTACCTAGGATTGGACCAGCCAGATTGAGAGGAGAATCTTTGTTGATCACCAGGAGAATTCAACAAAGATTTCAAAAGGGACATCTAATGAGTAGGGATAAACAAGTCTCTGGTAAAGGATACTTGAAACATGCACTAACAGTGTTTTTAAAAACCTGAAAACATTTAAACTGAGATTTTAAAAACACCTGTTTCAGCAATCAACAGTAAAAGTGAATGGAAAACAGGATACAGATTATTTGAAAAGCACTATGAAACAACTTGACCTAATAGAAAACATTCTAATAACAGTTTTCAAATACCTTGGAGCTTTCACTAAGATAAACCACATGCTGGACCATAAAACAATTCTCAGCAAAATTAAAAAGATCTAAATCATTAGAAGTCTCTTTTGGCCGCAATAAAATTAAATTAGAAATCAATACCAGAAAGATGTCTGAGGAAATACCCCAACTTAAAACTTTCAGAACCTTTTTTCTCTAAAGATTCCAAGAGGAAATAAAAAATAGTTTGAATTCCAAAAAATTAAAGTACATTTCAAAAATATGAGGGGCTAACAAAATGCTTATGTGGCTTTCTACAGCACTAAATGCTTTTATAATAGAAAGAAACAAAAAGATCTACAATGAAGCTCCCAATTACTAAAACTAGAAAAAGACAAACTGAATAGAGCACTTTTTCATATATCCATTGGCCCTCAGGATGTGTTCTTTTATGATATATCTATTCAAGTGTTCTGTTCATTTTTCTATTATTTCTACCTTTACTTAATTTTTCATAGGAATTCTTCAGATATTCAGGATGCTAGTCCTCTGGTAAACATATATACTGCAAATATCTTTTTTCACTCTTTTAAGTCATTTAATGACATCTTTTGATAAACAGAGGCTCTTGGGTTTAAGACAGTCCAGTTTATCAATTTTTAGTTTATATTTAATCTGTTTTAAGAAACCTTTGTCTATTATACAAACAGATGTTCTGTGTTTTTGACTAAAATCTCTATTACTTAACATGGGGCCCCTCATGGCACAGTTGGTTAAGCATCCAACCCTTCATTTTGGCTTAGGTCATGATCTCAGGGTTGTGAGATCAAGCCCCACATCAGGCTCTGAGATGGGTGTGGAGCCCGCTAAAGATTCTCTCTCTTCCTCTGCCCCTTCTCCCTCCTTTCTTCTCTTTCCTTCCCCCCAAAAATAAAAAATAAAATAAATAAAAGCTCTATTACTTCATTCTTACAATTAGGCCTGCAGTCATCTAGAATCGATTTTTGTGTATGGTTTGAAAATATGGTGTATTATATTAATTAAAATAATTTTCCTTTATATTGAAGTTCTTGGAACTTTTGGCTATATAACTATAGCATCTGCTATTTTGGTTGTTTTCCATTTTCCATAATTATCGATAATGCTATAGTGAACATATGTGCCTATATGTAAGAACTCTTTAGTGTTTTCAACTAGAAGTGGCTTTACTGGATCTTTGAAAACAGAAAGACTATTTTAAACATAACAAAAGTACAGAGAGTAACATAACCAACATTAATGTGCCAAACATTTGGGTTTAAAAACATTAATGTCATATTTAATTCAAAGCTTTATTTTTGTGAAAAAAATGTTCTGTAAATAATGTTCTCTCTTACAATATTCGACCTTTCCTCCCTCCCCAGAAATAACCAGGTTCCTTATTTAATTTGGTGTGTCTATTTGTTTTATGCTTTAATACTATGTGTGTGTGTGTATAGTTATATATAACTATTACTGTGGCTACATGTGTGTATGTATACACACACATATATCTATAAAATTGTACTATTATGTGATTTAAAATTTTATATTTTAGAGAATATATACTATGATATATATGATATAATATTAATCAATTTCCTTCTTTTAACGCAGCTTTTGCTTTTGATGCATTTCCATTTTGATAAACGTAGATCCAATTTACCCATGTTAAATGTACTATAGTACCACATTATATTAATATATTATAATGTACTTTTATCAACTAACAGGCATTTAGATTGCTTCTAATTCTTCATTATTACAAAAATACTGCAAAACCCTATTCATGTATGTTAATTCATTTTATTTAAAAAGGACCTAAAAATATATTTCAGAGTGCAATTTTTGTCTTAGGGTTTTTTAAATTTCAATTGTAGCATTTATTAATGATGGAATTGTACTGGGAAACAATCACAACAAAAGAATAATCGTCTGAATTGAATAGTTTACTAAGTGAAGCACAGCATGCAAAAGATTGATTTGTAGTCCAGACCTCTCTTTTTGTACAGTTCTATGTTGCAACCAACATTTCCAGTAAATGAGTTATCAAATGTTCAGTAAAGCTTTCCGGAGGTTCCACTGCTGCCTTCTAATTTTCAGATTTTGAGAGGGCTAATTTCTGCAAGTCCAGAGTACTGAAGGGAGAAAATCAGGATATGAAAATACTTCACTTGGTTCTTCTGTGAAAGATTCCTCAACATTTTTCAGTAGTTTCTGGCTTTAAGTTTAGTCCATCTTTCTAAAATAGCTGAGCAGGTTGGGGGATGAATAAGCCTGGTGGGGGGTATTAAGGAGAGCACATATTACATGAAGCACTGGGTATTATACACAAACAATGAATCATGGAACACTGTATCAAAAACTAATGATGCAGGGGCGCCTGTGTGGCTCAGTCATTAAGAGTCTGCCTTTGGCTCAGGTCACGATCCCAGGGTCCTGGGATGGAGCCCTGAGTTGGGCTCCCTGCTCAACGGGAAGCCTGCTTCTCCCTCTCCCACTCTCTTTCCTTGTATTTACTCTCTTACTGTCTCTGTCAAATAAATAAATAAAATCTTAAAAAAAAAAAAAAACTAATGATGTACTGTATGGTGACTAACATAATAAAAATTTTTTCTTTAAAGAAAATAAAAATAGCTGATCAACTATCATTTGCTTTTTCATTTTCTGATAAATCACTTTCATCTGTTAGGTTTTCTTCCACACTGCAGTTTGCTTATTTCAAATTCCAATTTGTAGCAGATCAAGTTTTACCACTATTATTTTTTTACACTTGAACATAAATTAATATAAGGCTCATTTCTCTCCTTAAAAAAGTCTCTGTCAGCCCACGGCCAACAGACTGACTTATTTTGTTTATCATACTACTCACTAGCTCCATCCACATCATTGCAAATGGCAAGATTTCATTCTTTTTTATGGCTGAGTAATACTCTGGTTTTTTGGGGTGTGTGTGTGTGTGTGTGTGTGTGTGTGTGTGTATCTCACATATTTCTATGTATTTATTGCATTTCTTTATGTTTATTACAGCATTATTTACAATAGCCAAGATATGGAAGCAATCCAAGTGTCCATCAATAGATGAACTGATAAAGAAGGTGCGTGTATATACACACACATGCTACTATTCCATTATATATGTGTGTGTGTGTATATATCTCAGATATATCTATATATAGAATATATGATAAAGAAGGTATGGTATATAAATATATTTATTATTTATATAAATTTATATACACCTTCTTTATCAGTTCGTCTGTTGATGGACACTGGGTTGCTTCCATATCCTGGCTATTGTAAATAATGGAGCAATAGCTGTGGGGGGCACATACCCCTTTGAATTAGTGTTTTGGTATTTTCTGGATAAATACCCAGTAGTGGGATTAACGAATCACAAGGCAATTCTATTTTTAACTTTTTGAGGAACCTCCATACCGTTTTCCACAGTGACTGTACCAGTTTGCATTCCCACCAATAGTGCATGAGGGTTCCTTTTTATCCACATTCTCAGAACACTTGTTTCTTGCATTTTTTATTTTAGTCATCCTGACAGGTGTGAAGTGGTATATCATTGTAGTTTTGATTTGCATTTCCCTGATGATGAGTGATGTTGAGTATCTTTCATGGGTCTGTTACCCATCTGATGGCTTCTTTGGCAAAATGTCTGTTAATGTCATCTCCCCATTTTTTTTTTTTTTTTGGAACAGGCTTTTTTTTTTATTTTAAGATTTTATTTATTTATTTGACAGATGAAGATCACAAGTAGGCAGAGAAACAGGCAGAGAGAAAGAGGACGAAGTAGGCTCCATGCTGAGCAGAGAGCCCAATCTGGAGCTTGATCCCAGGACTCTGGGATCATGTCCTGAGCTGAAGGCAGAGGCTTTAACCCACTGAGCCACCCAGGCACCCCTTCTCCCCATTTTTTAAGTGGATTGTATTTTGGGTGTTAAATTGAAACAGTTCTTTTTTTTTTTTTTATACTATCAGAGAGGTCATTTGCAAATATCTTCTCCCATTCAGTAAGTTCCCTTTTAATTGTTTCCTTTGCTGTGCAGAAGATTTTCAAATTGATGTAGTCCCAGTAGTATTTTTGCTTTTGTTTCCTTTGCTTCAGGAGACATACCTAGAAAAATGTTGCTATGACTGATGTCAGAGAAATTACTGCTTGTGCTCTTTTCTAGGATTTTTTGGTTTCAGGTCTCACATTTAGCTCCTTAATCTATTGTGAGTTTATTTTTGTGTATGGTGTGAGAAAGTGGTCCAGTTTCATTCTTTTGCATGTAGCTGTCCAGTTTTCCCAGCACCACTTCTTGAAGAGACTGTCCTTTTCCCATTGAATATTCATTTCATCTTTGTTGAAGATTAATTAACCATATAACTGTGAGTTTATTTCTGGGTTTTCTATTCTGTTCCACTGACCTTTGTGTGTATTCTTTTTCTTTTTTTCTAAGTAATCTCTATGCCTAAGACAAGGCTCAAACCCCAAGATCAAAAGTCACATGATCTACTGATGGAGACAGCCAGCAGTTGCTCCAATCTATGTGTCTAATTTTGTGCCAGTCCCATGATCTGATTACTCCAGCTTTGTAATAACTTGGAAGTCTGAAATTGTGATACTTCCAGTTTTTTTTTAAGAAAAGATGTTTTAAAATAGACTGTTATTATGACAAAATACACTTGCAGAAAGTCATTTTGAAATCTTTTTTCAGAAAAAAAATCAAATGATTATTCACTAAACATTTAAGATATTCTTTGTAATTCTTTAAGTAAATACTATGTGATTCTTTAAGTAATTTTAAAAATTGTACATATATTGAAACTAAAATGAATGAAAACAAAGCCAGCAATTAAATTAAAAAGACTATATGCTTGGTGCTATGACCTGGTGTTGTGTTCCCCTAAAATTCATGTTGAAATTCTAACCTCCAGAGAATGATGGTGGTAGGAAGTTGGACCTTTGGGATGTTCTTAGGTCATGTGGGTGAAATCTTCATGAATGGGACTAGTGTTCTTAAAAAAGAGACCCCACAGAGCTTCCTAGCCCCTTCTGTCATATGAGGACAGCAACACAAAAGAAGGTCCTCAACAGACCATGTTGGAGCCCTGATCTCAGACTTGTAGCCTCCAGAACTGTGAGAAATAAATTTCTGTTGCTTATAAGCCACCCAGTCTGTGGTGTTTTATTACAGCAGCCTGAACAGACAAAGACAGATGACCTCAAAAAAACAAATACTATATGTATATGGTCACAAATATATGAAAACAGTATATCAACATCAAAAGTTAATCTCAAGAGTTAGAAAATAAACTCCAAAATATACTTGTCATTTACTTCAGTGAATTATCTCCCAATAGTTATAAAATATTTTTTCTTAACTAACACTCTTAACCGTATAGTAAAATAAAATAAAAATACAAGAAAAATATAATCATTACCTAAATATCAACAAATGAATGGATGAACAAAATGTGGTATATACACACAACAGAGTATTATTCAGCCTTAAAAAGAAATTGTGATACATACTGCAACATGGAAAAACTTGGAAGACATGATGAATGGAATAAACCAGACACAAAAAGAAAAATACCGTATAATTCCATTTACATAGCATGCCTAGAATCAGCAAATTCATAGGGACAAAAGGAGAAAAAGACATGAGCTGAGAGAAGGGGGAATGGGGAATTATTATCTAATGGGGACAGAGTTTCATTTTGAGAACAGGAAAAGTTCTAAATATGGATGGTGGCGATGGCAGGACAACAATGTGAGTGTATTTAATGGCACTGAACTCTGCACCTAAAAATGGGTTACAAAGCTAAATTTCATGTTATGTAAGTTTTACCACAATAAAAAATATATTGGGGGCAACTTGGGTTGATAACACCACAAATAAAAGTATAAACTATTCTATATTTTAACCAGATGGAAGGGAAGGAAAGACAGAGAGGAAAAATGGAAAAAAATCAGGGAAGGTAGAAACCTGGGAAGACAAAGCAGAGCTTTATCTTCATATCAACCTGAATCTGGAATTATTTGTGTGCTTTTTGATTATTATTTGTGTCCTCCAATAAAGCTGAAGCCCTATGAGGCTGAAGCATGTGTGCTCTGCTCAATATTTTATTTCCAGTGTCCAGTGTATTTACTGAAATAACAAGTGAAAGCACAACAATACAAAGGGTTACATAGATTCAGTCCTATGTAACTAATATTATAAAACTCCATAGTTTAAAAGTCTTTTCTTCACATATTATTTACTAGCTATAATAGGTTACTTGCTTCCAGGCCCTGGTCCTTTAACAGAATCATGAGTGTATCCTAAAAGCCTATCTAGAGGACTCAAGTTGCATCACACCTGAAACATTCTTGAGATAGAAAAGAGGAAGAAGAGGGACCCTCGGCTTTAGGGCTCTAATTCAGCAGTGAGTTAGGTTTCATGCTGATCTTGTTCTGAAACTTCTCACTCTTGTCCCTGAAGACTTAATTGGTATATCTACTTACTTCTCATGTCTCCAATATCAGTGGCTAAATTTCTTGTCTCTGATTTTCAGTTTTAAAAGTAAGTAAGATTCAAAACTCATTACCATGTAGCCTTGAAATCCAGTGCCTTTCAACAGACACTGATAATGTGTACAACCCTTGATTACGCTAATATCCCAGAACTCACATTCTCATTTGCACTTGGCTTATGACAGCCTGTAGTGTTTCACGTTGTATTGGTTTCTCAAGGACTGATACATTTTTTTTTTTAAGATTTTATTTATTTATCAGAGAGAGAGAGGGGGAGAGAGCGAGCACAGGCAGACAGAATGGCAGGCAGAAGGAGAAGCAGGCTCCCTGCTGAGCAAGGAGCCCGATGTGGGACTCGATCCCAGGACGCTGGGATCATGACCTGAGCTGAAGGCAGCTGCTTAACCAACTGAACCACCCAGGCGTCCCTGGACTGATACATTTAAATTCTTATCTTATTATTCATCACATTATAACTCTTCCATATGATCATACGGCCTCTTCTTCAAAACTATAAAAAATAATATGTGGGACAACTTGATATACACATGTAAAAGCGGTAAGCTGTATACGTACTTCCCATGAAATTTTAAAAAATTAACAAAATGGGCCAAAGATCTAAATATGAGTCAAAACTATAAAACGTATAAAAAAAAATATAGTGGTAAGTCTTCATGATCTTGGATTTGGTGATTGTTATATGGGCATGACACCAAAAGCATAAGGAAAAAACAAAAAAGAAAAAATAAATTAAACTTCATAAAATTAAAAAAACTTCTGTTCATCAAAGTAAACCATTAAGAAAAGAAAAAGCTCACCTACAGAATGGGAGAAAATATTTGTGTATGTCTAGTAACAACAATATGTAAAGAACTCTTAAAACTCAAATACAAAAAGAGAACCCAATTTTTTAAAATGGCAGACTTGAATAGATATTTATCCAAAGAAACACAAATGGCAAATAAAATTATGCAAAGATGCTCATTAGTCATTAAGAAAATACAAATCAATTCCACAATGAAATACCACTTCAGATTCACTAGTATGAGTAATTAAATAAATTAAATAAATTAAAATAATAATTAAATAATAAAATAAAAAATTATCATTTCTTTAAAAAAGAAAGAAAAAAATACTAAATGTTAACAAGGATGTGGAACAAGTGGAATCTTTGTAGATCATTGGTGACAGTATACAATGATGTAGCCACTAGGAACACAGTTTGGCAGTTCCTCAAAAAGTTAAACACAGACTTACCACATGACCCAGCAATTCTGCTTATAGGTATAATAGCCCAAAGAACTAAAAACAGGTATTCAAATAAATACTTGTACATAAATGTTCATAGTGGCACTATTCACAGTATCTTTAAAGTAGAAGCAACCCAAATGGCCATCAATAAATGAATGAATGAATTGTATATACATACAGTGGGTTATTATTCAGCTGTAAAAAGGAATGACAGACACGATACATACTATGATGTGGATGACTCTTGAACACTTAATGCTACATGAAAGAAGCCAAATGCAAAAGGTCACATACCTTACGATGCGTCTGAATATAAAATATTCAGACTTGGTAAATCCATAGGGATAGAAAGCAGATTCGGGGTTCTGAGGAGTTAGAGGAAGAAGGACATGGGAAGATTGGGAGTGACTGCTTACTGGGTATGGGGTCTCTTCTGGGGGTAATGAAAATTCTTTGGATCAGATAAAGATTATGGCTACACAACATTGTAAAAACAGGGGTGACTGGGTGGCTCAGTGGGTTAAAGCCTCTGTCTTCCGCTCAGGTCATGATCCCAGAGTCCTGGGATTGAGCCCTGCATCCAGCTCTCTGCTCAGAAGGAAGCCTGCTTCCCTTCCTCTCTCTCTGCCTGCCTCTTTGCCTAATTGTGATCACTGTCTGTCCAATAAATAAATAAAATCTTAAAAAAAAACATTGCAAGTACACTAAATGTCACTAAATTGTATACTTTAAAATAAAACATGGGGTGCCTAGGTGGTTCAGTTGGTTAAGCTTCCGATATGGTTTTGGCTCAGGTCCTGATCTCAGGGTCAGGAGACTGAGTCATGCCTCAGGCTTCACACCTGTCACTCTCCCTCCCTCTCTGTCCTCCCCCCAATTCACAGGGGCACTCTCTCTCAAATGAAAAAATAAAATCTTAAAAATAATAATAAAATATTCTCTCCTTCTCTGCCTCCCCACTTATACTCTCTTTCTCTCTCTCTTTAAAAAAATAAAATAAAATAAAATAAAACTAACGTGTTAATTCATACAATGCTGATGGTTATCCAAAAATACATTTGTTTGCAAAGTATGTCATGATTTAGCAGACATATTTTTGAGGATTTTATTTCCAACTCATGTTACAGAAATTGAACTCCTAAAATCCTCATTTCTACAAATGGAAAAATACTTGTGCTTAAGAAAACAGAGAGTCTTGATTTGCCAAAGGAAAGAAAAATAACTGAACTTCCTACCATAATAATTTGATTTTAGCTCCTTAGAAATTATTATTTGGATTTTATAAAATATTATTTGAAATCACGGCCTGCGTATATTTAACACTTAACCCAACAAAGAAGGTATTCCATCCTGTGCAATGCTACCGAGCTATAGCTTGTCTACTTTTTATCATTAAGGAAAAAGGATCAAAAGATCACGAAATTAAAGAAGACCTTAGTTATGATATATTGTTTAAAATTCTCTCCTTCTATAAAATAAAACTGAATTTTTAAATTATGAATTCTAGACTCCTTTACTATTGACCCCAACTCTACCTTCATTGACAAATTCACCAACCAGGATTTTCAGCATGAAGTAGGAAAAGCATCAGTCATTCTTTGCGAATATTTTGTAGTCTCATACTGATTTTCAAGAAACAAAAGTGAAACAGAAAGGATAAGAAGTGGGCCAAATTGTTCAATTGTGCTCTATAAAGAATTTGGTTTTTATTTTGAAAGCAATGGAAAGATGCTAAAAGTTTTGAAACGGGAGAAATATGTTCATAAATGTATTTTTTTAAAAGATCACTCTGTAGCATTAGGGGGAAAATGGATTCAAGTGGGTAAGAGTGAGTGTAGAGGGATATTTATGAGTTTATTCTACTTGAGCAAGAAAGATATGATGGTATTTTGGACAAGGACATTGATAGTAAGAATGGAACGAAGTAGATATATTTTAGAGATATTTGTGATATGGAATCATTAAGACTATTATAAGGAGGTAAGACAGAGGGATGAGTCTGTTAAAACCCCCTAGGTTTCTGGTTTGGGCAAATGGACAAATCATAATGCCATTTTCCCTGTGTTATGCCACTACTATCGCCTTATTACTGCTCTTATCACACCTTTGCTTGTTTTCCCTGCTCATCTATATGAGTTCCTGATAAAAGAAAAAGGATGGCATATTATTTCTCTGTGTTCACCTGTACCTAGCAGAGTGCTCAGATGCTGGATTTTCTATGCATTAATATAAAAAGACCAAAATTACCAACCTCTGCAAGTTCCTGATTTATTTCGCCAGAGATACAGATAAACCTGCCATGGATGTCAGCACACCCTCCTTGACTTCATGGGTTTCTAGCAAGAATGTGCTGGATTTGCAATATAAGAGAAGCTGAATATGCTGTGGCACCTGAGTCTATTTTTATAGTTTTATATCACTGTTGAGAAATAATGTACACAAATATTTTTATACTAATGTTTTTATTTAGGAAAATGTTAATCTGTTCACTTAGGAGAATGTTAACATGACTTTGTTGGTTCATAAATCTGACTTAATGACGGTAAGACAACATCCTCAACTAAGTGGAAAAGCTGAGGGAGCCTTGCCTTTCTGAAAGGTTTCCCTGCCTTACTATCTAGCAACCCAACAAATGGTTTTATCTCATGGGCTCATGGCAGATGGCCCTAAAAGAAATCTCATTAGAGTTAGAAATTATTCTTTGTCGATACACATTGTATATGGATATACATATACATATACATATACGTATACATATATGTCCCTAGCTTAACGCGGAGCCCTGAACTATATTCTCTAAACAGTATTGTTTAAACTGTACTGTTTAAACAGTAAATGAATGAAAAAATATATGAATATTTGTTAGACAAATACTATGGGAACAAGCTAATTCATTAGTTCATAGATTGTGCAGTTCTTGGTCTTTTGTTAAAACATCACTGATATCGTAAGTAGATATATAAGTATAATATCTGAATTATTATAGGAACTATTTCCATGCAAAAAAAATTCTCAAGTCCTCACAGTCTCAGCAACATACTTCTGACTGTACTCAATGGAAGAAACACCATAGTATACACTGGTGGTAGCATCATTTCCTTTGACATATTTTATAAACTGACTTAGAATTGCGACACAGGAAGAGGGTGGTGGGGTTATGGACATAGCGGTCGTGTGTGCTGTGGTGAGTGCTGTGAAGTGTGTACACCTGGCGATTCACAGACCTGTACCCCTGGGGCTAAAAATACATTATGTGTTTATAAAAAAATTAAAAAAAAAAAAGAATTGCCACACAATTTTTTACAAGGATCTTGAAAAGTTAACTTGACATTAATGATTGGATTTAGAAGTACGATTCAAACTTGGTTTAAAGTAGTTTTAGTAGCACATCTACTTTTATATATTCTAGCCTTTTTTTAACTTAAATTCAATTAGCCAGCATATAGTACATCATTAGATTCTAACGTAGTGTTCAATGGTTCATCAGTTGTGTATAACACCCAGCGCTCATCACATCACATGTCTTCCTTAATAGCCATCACCCAGTTACCCCAAGAGTCTCTCATAGTTTGTCTCCCTCTCTGATTTCTTCCCATTCAATTTTCCCTCCCTTACTCTATGATCCTCTGCACCATTTCTTATATTCCATATATGAGTGAAATCATATAATTGTCTTTTTCTGATTGACTTATTTCACTTAGCATCATCCCCTCCAGTCCCATCTGTGTTGATGCACAAGTTGGGTATGCATCAGAAAGGGTACAACCTTTCTGATGGCTGAGTAATATTCCATTGTATATATAAACCCTATCTTCTTTATCCATTCATCAGCTGAAGGGCATCTCAGCTCCTTCCACAGTTTGGCTATTGTGGACAAGGCTGCTATTAACATTGAAACACATGTGCCCCCTCTTTCACTACATCTATATCTTTGGGGTAAATACCTTGCAGTGCAATTTCTAGGTTGTAGGGTAGCTCTATGATTAACTTCTTGAGGAACCTTCACGCTGTTTTCCAGGTAGCTGTACAAGCTTTTATATATTCTAGCCTAAATAGTAAGGAGTAAGTATTAAACTAGATGCCAGGGATGCCTGGGTGGCTCAAGCCCTTAAATGACTGACTTGACTGATTCACGATTTCTCAGGGTCCTGGGCTCAAGCCCCACACTGGGCTCCGTGCTCAGCACAGTCTTCCTTTCCCCTGCTTTTGCTCCTCCTCTCTCTCTTAAATAAATAAATAAAACCCTTTAAAAAAATAAAAAATAAATCAGATGCCAATGTATGACATAAAAATAAGACTGGCTGGTCCACTGAAAAACAAGTTAAGAACTTCTAATTCCATGTTTATACCCATTCATCCTACTCACTAAATATAAAAACCCTGAACATGATACATTAAAAACAAATATAAGAAGACTCTAAAAGGCAGGGAGAAGAAGGAGACACAAAGGACCATAGGAATAGAAGAACAAGCCACAGTGAAATCCCCTGGCTTTCTTCTTTCCTCCTAAATACCTCAAAGTAGATACTGAAGAAATCCACAACCCAGAAATGTCAATGGACACAAACAAACAAAAAAGTCTCAAGGAAATTCTGCTCTCCCTAGCCAAAGAACTGAGAAATGGGCAAACTGGCTGGACAGAAATCTTAATTGACAATACCCACCCTACTCCAGCCATATACAACTGGAAAAAGGGGGAAAAAAAAAAAAAAAGTGATCTTGCTATCTCTGTCAATAAAGGTCAAATGTGAAGCCTAGTCTTTTACCCTCATCAGGTAGTAATGAGCGATCCTTCCACACACCCTTTAATGCCGGGTCAGTGAGGGTCAAGTTAGGAGCTAAGATTCCTATCCCTTCCCGGCAGTAATGATCTGACCTTCTTCCTTACGCACAATGTCATCAGAGATCTGTTAAAATAAAAGATTTAAATAAGATCCAATATCTCAAAGCATAATAACCCTAATGTTGAGGAGACAACTGAACATCACTCATCATACCAAAAACAAAGAAAATCTCAACTTGAAGGAGAAAGTGTAATTAAAAAATGCCACCACCCACCAAAAAAAAAAAGAAAAAAAATGCCACCACCCAGATTATAATGCACATGTCAGAATTATTTGGCAAGGATTTTATTTTATTTTTATTTTATTTATTTATTTATTTATTAAAGATTTTATTTATTTATTTGACAGAGAGAGATCACAAGTAGTCAGAGAGGCAGGCAGAGAGAGAGGAGGAAGCAGGCTCCCTGCTGAGCAGAGAGCCCGATGCCGGGCTCGATCCCAGGACCCTGATATCACGACCTGAGCCGAAGGCAGCAGCTTAACCCACTGAGCCACCCAGGCGCCCTATTTTATTTTTTTTTTAAAGTAATCTCTTTGCCCAGTATGAGGCTCAAACTCACAACCCTGAGATCAAGAGTTGCACTCTATACGAACTGAGCCAGCCAGGAGGCCCTTAACAAAGATTTTAAAGTAGCATTGATTAAAATGCTCCAATGAACAATTATAAATGATCCTGAAAAAAAGAAAAAAAGGAAGTCTCAGCAAATAAATAGGTAATATAAAGAAAAATCAAATAAAAATTTTAGAACTGAAAAAACAAAATAAAAACTCAATGAATGTCTTCAACAGCAGGGGTGACAGATGAAAAATGGAAAAATCCTTTCTGATGGAGGCATAATACTCCATAGTGTATAAGGACCACATCTTCCTTATCCATTCGTCCGTTGAAGGGCATCTTGGTTCTTATGCCTCCATCAGAAAGGATGAATACCCAAATTTTATAGCAACATGGACGGGACTGGAAGAGATTACACTGAGTGAAATAAGTCAAGCAGAGAGAGTCAATTATCATACAGTTTCACTTATTTGTGGAGCATAACAAATGGCATGGAGGACAAGGGGAGTTAGAAAGGAGAAGGGAGTTGAGGGAAATTGGAAGGGGAAGTGAACCATGAGAGACTATGGACTCTGAAAAACAATCTGAGGGTTTTAAAAGGGCAGGGGTGGGAGGTTGGGGGAACCAGGTGATGGGTATTGGAGAGGGCACAGATTGCATGGAGCACTGGGTGTGGTGCAAAAACAATGAATACTGTTACGCTGAAAATAAATTTTAAAAAAATTTTTAAAAATATGAAGTTAACTTCTAAAAAACGAAAAAGAAAAAGGAAAGAATCAGTGAACTTGAAGACAGAACAATAGAAATTACCCAGTTTTAACAACAGAGACAAAATAGGCAAATAAATAAATAAATAAATAAAATGAACAGAGCCTCAAGGGCCTGTAGGACAATACTAAAAACATCTAACATTCGTGAAAAAAAGAGTTCCACAATAAGAGGAACAAGGAATGTGGGGCTGACAAGGAATGTGGGCTGAAAAGAGTATTTATAAAAGATAATGACCAAAATTTCCTCAATTTGAAAAAGAGCACAAACGTAGAGTTTCAAGAAGCTTAGAGAATCCCAAACAGGATAAAACAAAAGAAATCCATATCAAGACATACTGTAATTAAATTTCTGAAAAGTAAAGACTATTAAAAATGACAGAAAGCAGCTAAAGAGAAGGATGTATTCCCTTTATGGGAACAACAATTCAAATAACAATATTTTTTCATCAGAAACCACAGAAATGGCATATTTTTTAAGCTCTAAAGAAAAAAGTGGCTAACCTAAAATTCTCTAATCAGTGTAAACATTCTTCTGGAATGACGCTGAAATGAAGACATTTTAAATAAAGGAAGTTTAGAGGATTTGTTCCTAGCCAACTCACCCTAAACAAAAGTCTAAAGGAAGGTTCTTCAAACAGAAAGAAAATGATTTAAAAGAGAGAGAGAGAGAACTTGGAAGGTCGAAAGTGAATAACAGTGAAAAGGTTAAAAATAACCTTCTTTTGAGTTTTAAAATTATGCTTGACAGCTGAAGCAAAAATTATAACATCACCTAGTGAATTTCTCAGTGTTCAAAACCGGTAAATCTATATAGACACAGAAAGTAGCTTACTGGTCAACTAAGGAAGGGAGGGCTGTGGTGGAAGAAATGGGCTAAGTGATATGGGGCTTAGGGGAGGGGATAAATGAAAATGTTCTAAAATTTTAGTGTGATAATGGACTTAGAACTCTTTGAATACACTAAAACCCACTGGATTATTCACTTTATATCGTGAATTATATTTCAATAATGCTATTAAAAATTGTCAGGGACTATTTCTGGACACATCTATAAAGAATTTTTAAGATAAGAGACTATTATCAGCATCAGATTTAGGACTAATAGAATACAGTATACATTAAGAGGTAACTGGAAGTACACATTATAATCTATCATTTTCTCAAAAGTTTATCATTACATGGAAAAGGCGTAATCTAAAGTTACATGTGTTATCATGTAATATATAAAATAAGACTCCGACTTACAGGTAAAAAAATTTGGTAGTATTTGATTACATAATACCACATGATACTAGTCATTTAGTCATCTCAAAGACATCAGGTTTCCCAAAATATTGCATGGTCTGGATGTCAAAAATTAGCTGTAAATGAAGAAATAGTTAAGTAGCAAAAGAGGCTAATTATGTTGGTCTAACTCCTTTATAAGCAAAAAAAAAAAAAATTGTTCTTTCTTTACCAAGCTGAATATAATAGTCTGTGAATTATAAGATCAAGTAAGAAAACTGTATGTTTTCTAAAATATGAGTACCCTTCATCAGGTTTTTTACTTAGGGCAGCTAAAAGACCTATGGTGGAGGGATCAGCATTAAGCCCAAAGGACAGGCAGTGCACAGCAAGAAAGAAAGCAATTCCCTCGTGTCTTTTGCAGGTCACTACCAAGGACCATGTTAGCAGATCCATACCAGACCCTTAACAGGCAGTTCTGCTGCTACCAGTAATTAGCTTGGACAGCTCTGGCTCCAACAGTAGCAGCAAGGCTACACCATAATGAGCTCAGCTGGGATTAGCAGGACAGGGCAGGGAACCAAGAGAGCTCAGGCATTCTGCATTGCGTATGTATCTAGGAGATCAAACAAGGATGGCTGGCTAGGTTATCCCCTCTCCACCTCATTCCAAAAATGAAGCACGGCAGTGTCTAAAATACAGGCTAATGAAGAGCGACACCTCCAACAGATGAGAGCCACATTAATTAACACAATCCCTAGATCATATTATACAGTTTCGGCTAGAGCTAGCAAATGTGCAACTTGTTATTGTATTATACACACACACACACACACACACACACACACACATATATTTTTAAAAAGATATGTCTTTTTTCTTTATTTTTATTAACAAACCCCAGATTTTTTACTTTCAAATTTTATAAGGTATTTCTCTCATGACCTTTAAGCTGCAAAAAATTTCTCCTAAATGTTTATCTAAGTCCATATCGTTAAAAAAGAAACTCACTTTTCAATCATTAGCTCCTGGTTCTCCCTTTTGAAATAGGCCAGTTCGTTCCACACAGCATCAGAATCTTCTTGTCGAAGTTGTTGGGGATCTGCTCTCTTCATTTTTCTGATATGAGTCCTATTTTTAAAATGAAGTTATTTTCCTCCTTAATATGTTCAAAGTATAATGAAAATTCATTTATACATTCCCTAATTCAAGCTCACTATTTATGGAATGAATTTTCTAAAACCCAAGTATGTTGAAATTAAAGTCCTATGTCAAAAAAAAAAATTACAATCCGATGTCATAATTTCCAAAAGGCTAAAATGCTACTGCGGAAAGCAAACTTTTAGCAGACACATGCTGGTCTTAAGTCGACTTCTCTGATTCATTCTAGTAATGAAACATATATTGCAGGATGGTCAGTTTCTCCAAAAGGATTACAAGCAGTCAACTCTTCGAGAACTTGTTGTCAACCAGGCTGACTGTGGTACATGTGCTCAATCTTAAAACACACTATTGACAGTAAATATATCAGAAAATAGTTTTTCACACTTCTGGTGACTACAAAAGTTAGTGGGAAGAGGCTAAATGCAGGACAAATTGCTTTATCAGTACTTTATCACTACTATTACTGACAAGTGATATGAACGACTTCCCATCCTTCAAAGGAAAAAAATTAGATGTGACAATTACCTACAAAACATACCAAATGCGCTTTATGTTTTCATTTTCTGTACATAAAACAAACTCTTCATTTCTGTTTTGTAAAAGTGCTGTACTGGCCAATTTAGAAACAGTATTTCTCTGTAGAACAGACCAATGTGTATCATCAACATTGCCCTAAAGGATCCATCTCAAAAGATGAGAGGGTAGTAGATTTTCTGTACTCATTCAGTCCTTTGCCCTCTGTTGATACTGTTAACAAGGGAGCCACTTACGACTAACCAAGATCTGAACACCTGTTCAGAGCAATTGAACTGAGACCGCCAATTCATTCAGATAAGCTGCAGAACAAACTGATGGATAGTAAAGATTTTCAAATTGCATACTAGGTTGAAGTAGTTTTCAGAGAGTTAACTACGTATGTAAATTTCCTATTTCTCTGGTCTTTCCATTAAAACTTAAATACTGTTTAAGTTACAGACTTTGTAATACCATTATTTTAGTTATTTAATTTTTTCAATCATATGGATGTAAACTATTTTTACATAAAGTTATCTACTTTTATTAAGCTACTCTATTGATACTGAAAATGTACACAGTAGTTCATAATCACCTACATTATGAATTCCACAAATGACAGGAAAATCTCTAGTTATTGCCAGCATATTTATCTGTTTTCATTTATTATATTATCTCTTTAAAAATTCACATTCAAGATTTGAATACCAAATAATATCTTTAAAATCAAACAAAAGCCATTAAAACACCTATATGATGCTACTCCATTCCATTTAATATTTAGGGAAATGCCTTTATGAGCTATGTAACTCACATGCCACTGCCTTCTTCCCACTGTTTTAATTGCTCTTTTACTGCTCTGTAGTTGGTCTGTAACATCTGTAGCCTTTCCTTGCGTTTTTCATGGGCATCTCTTAGCTCATCATTTTCTTGGCTCTGTAGAACACAAAAAGCAAGTACACAAGTTTAAAGAAAGTATTGGTACAACGCTTCAAATAAAAGGTTACTCATCTAAATATGAAATTTGAAAGAAAACAGTAAATATAAATTAATCTGTAATACTTATTTAAGCAGATGAAAGGGAAGGACTCTTAAGGTCACAAAATATGTTTGCTTGGTAAATTCAACCCACTTACTGCATTTTTTAAGCTGCTAGTAATTTCAAAATTAGTTTCATTCCTTTCCCTGTTGTCAATTAGTAGTACACGTACAAATATTCATAAGCCAATTTTACAGAATTTTTTTTCTTTTTCCACAAAAGGATTTGTCTGTATGTAACACATGACTACTTTATTAATTATAATTGTACATGTAATGAGTATAAAAGCACAAATAATGATAAGATCAGTGCTTCCACCCATGGATTCATGATTAGTTTTATAAAGCATAAGGATTAAACAGGAGGAATAAATCAGTTTAGACCTACATCTGAAGTAGCAGAGCTTAACCTTCTGGGTCGTACTATACAGAACTGAAATGTGAGTGCTGGGCTTTGTATTCTTAAAGAGGTCATAAAAATATTACTAGGTTGTTGACTAAAGTCAACAACTTCTAAATATTCAAGGTAGAGGACATGAAATATGTCTTCATTTTTAGGTATACCCAGAAAATGAACTTATAAAGGCCAAATTTCCAGTTCTTAGGGGATGTATTTCTACTACTTATGCATGATGTTTCTCAAAGTAAAGTAAGTAAATTCTTGAGGCTTTTTAGCCATTGTAAACTTCAAATTTGTTTTTTCAACTTTTTATATTTCTGTATGAAAGAATTTGTATATTTATTTAGTGAAGGCAACAAGCAGGTACTCTGTAATATTACAGTGAGATGATAAGAGTAGGCTCATAGCAGTTAGAAAAACCTGAATTCTATTCTTGGAGCTCTTTCTTGTTAGCTGCATAATCTTAAGAACACTATTTAAATTAGTTCAATTTTTTTTTCTGTAAAATGTGGAAAAGAGTATAGAGATTTAAATTATGATGACTAAATTAAATGAGCGAATATACAGGTAAAGCCCTTGGCACTATGCCTGTCCTATCAAGGCACAAAGCAAAAGTTAGCTTCTTTCCTTTTCCTCTTCCCAGGTATTAACTCTCCTTATTATTAAGAAGCCAAATTTACATTTTCCTGGACCATCTACCTCTCATCTCAACTGTAAGATAATACAGAGTTTGTATTATTTTATTGCAATCTACCTGTCTCAACAATATGAGTATCTTGTCATTCTATTTTGATACAGGCCTAGTAGGATAGCTTCAATAAATCTAAGTAGTTATTGGTAAGTATCTGACTCCTGTGTACCAAGCCATCTGTATGCCATCTGGAAATGAAAGTGCTTAATGAAAAAGCATGGAAATGGCATCACTTGAAAGGGACAATCAGAATAAATGTTACCTGAAGAGTTGTAGAAGATATACAGATCACAGGAATTGCAAACTTGCTAAAGAGTAGCATGGTTTAATACCACGGTTAAAAATTCAGGATACTGAATTGAATTTTGTTCATTTCAATTAAAGAACCATATATTAAGAGCCTATTACATGCAGAGTGTTAAGGGCTGATAAGAGTTCAAGTCTTTCTGCTCAAAGTTAGTAAATTTTATCTTGACATAGCTACTTAAATTCAGCATGTACCAGTTTCTCCATCTTCAAAATAAAAGCTATTTATATTTCTCTTCTTCTAAGACCAATGAGTGATTTAACCTTGACCTTGAGTTTTCCCTACTGTTGTTAAAAATCCAAATATAACTTCACTTCTTTTAACAAAAAGCCTTCTAATATTAAGTATGTGAAATAATTTAAATTAACCAAATAGAAAATTAATCTTAGGGGCACCTGGGTGGCTCAGTGGGTTAAGCCGCTGCCTTCGGCTCAGGTCATGATCTCAGGATCCTGGGATCGAGCCTCGCATTGGGCTCTCTGCTCAGCGGGGAGCCTGCTTCCACCCCCCCCCCCCTGCCTCTCTGCCTACTTATGATCTCTCTGTCAAATAAATAAATAAATAAATAAAATCTTTAAAAAAAAAGAAAAGAAAAGAAAAGAAAATTAATCTTATCTTCTTATAAATAAACCTAAGTTCATTTTGTTTATTTGGATTCCTTAAGAACTAATGAGATTTATGAGGATTTTAAATAGGCTATTTTACAAATTATTAATAATCTAATTACAAGAAATGTATAGTACTAGAAAAGATTTGTATCAAAACACAATTTTCAAATAAACATAGTTAAGTACTTTGTTAAATTCTAATAGCTTTCTCTAATTATCTGTCATTGAATCACATTCCTTCCCCATAAACTCTTAGTTTACAATGAATTTCTTTAAAATTATTACATACAAATCCAGTGTTTTGGAATCATTAAAAGTCTGTGTTAAGATTCCCAAGAAACTCTGAGTAAACAGAACCTAAAAGACTGCCCAAAGTAAAAATTAATAAAATGGGATATCCAGGTATTTTCTGTTGCCTTTCACAAAAATCCTCTATTAAATCAATGGAAGAAACTGAGTTTATTATTATTATTAGTACTGTCATTATTTTTGCATTTTTTAGTACTGCTTCAGCTACCATTAATCACTGAATTTATACCCAAGGTTTTCCTTAGTTCTCAAATAGAAATCAACTGTCTTATGCTATTAAATCAAAGATTAAAACTCAATAAAAATTTTCTGAGTTCCTATATGTCATTCACACTGTACCAGGCTCTGTTCTAGACATAGTACTTAATCAAAGCACTCAAAGCACCTCTGCTGCCTAAAACTTTAGTGTAATATATTTATATTAGCAAATAGTTTTAATTTTTCTATAGTAATTGAAATAGGTGGTCCTTCCATTAGGTAGTGATTATAGGAAAGTAGTTTTATAGATGAGCTTTCTGCTTTAATTTTACATGCTTCATAATTTACTACACCTAATGCTAGAGTGTTTACATATTTGTTATAAATTACTAAGATCTAAGCTATCAAAAATGAAAGTAAGCCAGAGATTATTTGACAAATCAATTTGATAGGCATAATTTATAATAATTATTATTTTTAAATGCATTCATCCATAGATTTGTCCTTTCTGAATGCTCTTATCAAATTGTAATGCATGGGTTAAATTAGTCCTAGAGACTATTGTTCTTTGACCTACTCCAGAAATAGACAAAATTTTATAGAAATGTAAATATAAGATAGATAATATATGTTCAAAGAAAAACATTTTTCTTTATTCTAGTGCAAGAACAGATTTAGCAGAAGTCTTCAGGCAAAAGTTAGATATCTCAAAAGAAGTGCTTAATGTGTTAAAAGAATAATCAAAAAATCTTTAAAATATTCTAAGAAATGCAAGTTAACCAAAGTGTGGATTATGATTCTTTAAGTCCCATATAATAGCCTAAGTCAAAATGGTAGTACTTCATTTGGGAAATACTACTATACCCAAAGATCTTACAACAAAATCAAATAAGTAAAGAGTGAAAGATACATTTATTATTACTAATAACTATGTTTGCTCAAGAAGAGACACACAAAAAAATCTCAAGGACAGTCACTGAATTAGTTCTGTTTTTTAAATCATTCAATAAAATATTTACTGACTACCTTTCCTATATTTTGCAATTAAGCTAATTAAACTAGAGATTCTAATTTCTGTATACAAACAAATCTAAATGACTGAAACACTTAAAAAGAGAAAATAGAAAGGCTGTATCACCTGACTTGCCTCAATGATACTTGCAAGTACATTTGTGAGTTCATCAGAACAAAAATGATTCTTGATCAAATCTACTACAGTTTGGTCAAAGGCTCCTTGACAGGCATAGGCAAACTAAGAGCATGAGTCCTGTTAAGAAAACAGTGGCTCAATCTTTACAGAATGGCAGCAAAGTTTTCAGAGAGTTTAAAAAAAACTTTTATAAAATACCAAGGATCCCATGGATGTTTAATTCAGCAGAGTATATAAAGTTGTATGTATGAAGAATGCATGTTAGACATTGAAAAAAAAAAGGCATTTTAAACTGTAATCAAAGGGCATATTGACGTTACTAAACAGTATAGAAAAGTGCTACTAGAACTAAGTTGTCAAATGTATTAAAATTCATAAAGCAGAGATTCACAGCATTAGTGATCCCAAGTATAGTAAAGGATTTTGTAAAGCTCTGATGCATTAATTTCCAAATTATACTTTATAAATTGTTAGTCCACTACATTTATGAAGCTAGGATTTGAAATGGGTGGGATTTTTAGAATAACAGTTTTCATCTCTTCTATTATTATTGGCTTTTTTGGCCATCCACCTTGAAAACATGTTCAACTATCCAAAATATAAGCTAAGCAAGATAATGTATTCATATTTTTACAAAATTCATTACTAGTATTAGAATAATATGTATTACTTACTGCTGATATAATAAAGACCATTACTTAAATATATCAAAGTGTGCCCACATATGTTCCATCGTGGAGGTTAACTGGTGAAGCCTATTTGTCACTCTCCCTCTTCAGTTCCCCTTGGTGATCAGCTTGGGACCCAACCATTTACTGTGCCACAGAGCATGTGTTTACTTTAGTGTTTTCAACAGTAACTTCCATGGAACAGAAGTCTTTGGGAAACATCAATGGTTATAACATAATCAAGTAAATCTGGGAAATAAGGTATATATATCTTGCTATAGATTCACAATACACATTGGTTTATCAACAGCTCACAAAAAAAACGAAAGATTTCAATCCCCTGCCTATGATAATTGAGCACAGAACATTTTTCTCTGCCATTTTCCCATTAGCTTCTGGCAGAGCAATGTTCAATACAATGCCAATATGGGAAAGGCCAGTACAAAAATTCAGGATTAATTCTGTATTAATAGTAATGGTCAACAAAAGGAGCACCATGATTAACAAATGCATATTAAAAACCATAAAACACTGCTAGGGGTTGAAATGAATCCCCTCCAAAAAGGTATATTGGAATTCTAAGCCACAATACCCCAGAATGTGACTGTATTTGGTGATAAGGTTTTTATAGAAGAAATGAAGCTAAAATGAAGTCATTATTGTAATCCATTTGATTGGTGTCTTTTTATTTTTATATGTTTTTAAAAAGATTTTATTTATTTATTTGAGAGAGGGAAACAGAAAGAGGCAGAGGGTGAGGGAGAAGCAGGCTCCTCCCTGAGCAGAGAGCATCACGTGGGCCTGGATCCCAGGACCCTGAGCTCATGACCTGAGCCAAAGTTAATCGACTGAGCCACTGAAGCACCCCAATACATGATTTTTTTAATGGCTTCTGTAGCACAGGTTCAGGCGCCCGACTAGTGTCTTTTTAGAAAGGAGAAATTTAGACATAGAGACACACACATACACACAGAGGAAAGATGAAGACACAGGAAGAATGCCATCTATAAGCCAAACAACACCTGAAACTATCGGAAACTACAAGAGAAATAGAACAGATTCTCCCTCACAGGTTTCATAAGAAACTAATCCTGTTGACATACTGAGTTTGGAACTTTCTAGGCTCCAGAACTTTGAATAATCAATTTCTATTCTTCTAAACCATCCAGTTTATCATGGCAGTCCTAGGAAACTAATACAGATATATCATTAATTCCTTTCTTATCTTATATTCTCATGCACCTGAGTAATAGTAATAATATTAATATTATACCCTAATTAAGGGAAATATAGGAAGAAGTTTTCTGTCTTCACTAAATATGACAGGTATACTTACTAAAGTGAGGCCATAAATTTAAAAATATCCTGGACCCAACCTCTCTCTTGGAATTGCTTTCACTTTACAGGTTTCATTTACCCACTTCATTGGATAAGGGCTCTTGATGATAGTGCTTTTTTTTACTCAACTATTTTGCTCCTTTAAAACAAGAAATCCTTTTCTACTAAATGACAAGATACAATGAAAAAAACTTGCTCACATTTTCCCCCTTTAAGAAAACATACATTTGAAATTCATATTATCATCAACTGGCTTGAACAAGGAATACAGAAAAAGGAATACAGAAAAAAAGGAATACAGAAAAAGAAATTGTATGAAGAAAGAATTTTACTCTGTAAATAAGTTTGAGTCTTCATCAAAAAGAGCAATTGGAAGAAAGGAATGATCAATTAATGTAGACTTTTGGAGGCAAATAAGTGGAGATCTGTTACTATTGAATGGTGATATGTGATAGTTAATTTTATGTGTAACTTGACTGATCATTATTCCTGGGTGTATCTGTGAGCGTGTTTCTATAGAAAATGAATATCTCCAATAGCAGACTGAGTAAAGCATATTGCCCTTACCAATGTGATAGGCTTCATCCAACTCACTGAGGTCCTGAATACAATAAAAGGCTGCATAAGAAAGACATTGGTCTTGTCCGTTTGGACTCACACTGATATTGGGTCTGGAACTTATACCATCAGCTTCCTGGTTTTCAGGCCTTTAGACCCAGACGGAGACTATACCACTAGCTCTCCTGATCTTCAGTTTCACAACTGGAGATGTTGGACTTCTTGGACCCTATAATTGCATGACCCAATTCTTTACAGGAAATCAATCAATCTCTTTATCTCTTTCTTTCCCTCTCTGGATAGATAGATAGATAGATATACAGACATAGATATAGATATTTTTCAGAAAAACAATGCCTCATTAGGGAAGACTAAAGGGTTATAGCCTACTGGTTCTGTTTCTCTGAAGAAACCAGATTAATGCAGGATGTGAATTTCAAGAATTATGCCAAACGAGGAAGATGATAAACTGGCTTCCTAAACATGCTCTTAATATCCTGTTTGTACTCCCATGTTGATACTAAGATACTAGATTCCAACTGCTCATGCAGTATCTTGTTAACTAGGGTCTTGAATAATAGACAGTTATCTTGTCTCTTGTTGTTCAAGTGACTTGTTTGGCTAACTGCATTGCTTAGTAAGTTGTTACTGAGCAATCCAATGAATGGGCAAAGAACTCCATATGTGGGGTGTCTGGCTGGTTCAGTCAGAAGAGCATGTGACTCTTGATCTCGGGGTCATGAGTTTGGGCCCATGAGTTTGAGCCCCATGATGGTGGAGAGATCACTTTAAAAAAATAAAAAACTAACTAAAAAAGGAGTGACTGTAGGTGTATACATTTCAAGGAGGCTAAATGTTAGCAAGCTGATGTCATCTGATCATTTTATTTTTGGTAGATGATAGATGAGAATCTCTGTCACTGTCAAATAACAGAGATAATTTTCCTTTCTTTTAGAACAGTCTAACTCTGCACAATATAAATTAATTTAACATTTAGTGAAAAGGCAGAAAAAATATTAATTGTAGCTTAGGTTAACTATACCTCTAAACCATATCTTGTTCTATAGCACACAAAATCTAAGTCAAACCTTTTTCTCCCTAAGAGTGATCTGTATGAGAGACAATCTGGGCTTTGTTGGATTCTAAACATGTGTAAAACATTGGTCTTGTCATAAAAGGTCTTAAAACTATTTGAGATTCAATTAAATGTTAAATCTCATATGCCACAGGCCTTTGGGTAGTTGTGAATAAAGAATGCTAAGTTTGGCATATTAAATGCAGAAAAAATAAAAGCCCTCAAATAGTCAAATGGAAAAAAAAATGTACTTGCCATTTTGACTATGTAATTTCTGTTTAAAGGACAGTTGTTAAGTGACTTGAGCTAGGTGAGTATAGCTTTTAACTCACTTTTCTCTTTTTGTATGTTTATCATGCATAAAGAACTATCAGAAATTCTCTACTTGCTATAGTTCTATTTTTTGGTCTCTGAAAAACTGTAAGAAATATATTCCCAATATTAAGCCAAAGTATTCCCAAACAATTTTAAAGTAGTGAATAAATATTTACGTTCAAGCAGCAAATTTTTTGTTACTTTATGATCCTCAGAAATCTGAAAAACAAGACCAACCAATGATACATTTTTATGCATGTAATTAAATTCAGGAAAGACAAATGCTAAGCAGTGATTTGTGAAGTGAATGTTTACTTTGGTATATCTTTATATTTGCAAGGTTATTACTAAAGAAATGATTTAATGTTCACCTTTAGCTGTAGTGTCTTCTCTAAGTTTTCAATCTTTCTTTCCGCTTTCCTCAGATTCCTCAGCTCCTCAGAGTCTGTGAAAGAGCTCTTTGGGGACAAAGACCTTGAACGTCTCACAGGTGGTTCCTCGAGAATAAAACAAGGACATGGTTGAACTAGTTGGAACACTGGATTATGAAAGACATGCAAAATTAAAGAACAAGTAATTTTGAATACTAATAATGAATTATAAAAAAAATCCTGCATGGAATACCAGAGAAATAACAAGCGGAATTACCACAGTGCTACCGCTAAAGGTTTCTCTGTGACTCGTTAATGAGAATATTCATTTACATTTACATTGTTTCTTTCAGAATAATGATGTCCCATTAGGGAAGACTAAAGGGTTATAGACTCAGAAATGCAAGAAACCTCATTACAAAGGAGGGGATAGAGGCTGGTCTAATTGCTCTATAAGGGTCCAAGGTTACACTTGATAGGACAACCAGAAACAAGAGGGAAAGGATTTTTTTCCCTTTGAAATAGTTTAACACACTGTGAAGTTGAAGGAACAATATGCTTGAGGAATATAAATACAACAGACAGTAGATCTTATACCATAATGACCATATGGTCATTAACTATAATGTGGCTAACTAGAGACAAGAATGTGTGTTTATATTATGTACAGCTTCATACACCAATCTGGAGAAGGAATATGTGAAAGCAACTATTAAGCTGGGCAACATATTGTTCATACTTACTGCATGTCCTTATGAAAAAGAGAAAATTTCATTCCAAATATCCCTCTCGTTTTCCTGACTTTTGCTAAAAGCAACCAAACATCAAAGCGCTACATTTTTTAACTTCCACATCGTAACAAGCCACTAAATTAGGCCCTATAATGTATCTCAATTTTAGGAATGTTTTCTTTCATTTAAATAAAACTCAATACTCTGAAACTACTCCAAAATGGCAAGAAATGTATAATGCGGTCATGTTTAAATAAATAAATACGTATAGACACATACAAGGCTCATTCTTCTGAAAATTACTAATACTATTAGAAGGAGTAAATAAGTCTATAATAGAAACATGGGTCTATTTTTAAATACTTCCTTTATTAAGAAAGTTCTACTCACAGGAAAAAATGGAAAGAACTAAAAACAATTATCTTAAAAAATAATTTTCTACATATAAATCATTATTTTCTACTGCTGAAGTAACAAGTGTGAGAAAAATATGTCCTAAGTTCCTCACTTTTCTATTTATCTACAGATAACTTATTTACATTACATAATATTTACAATATGGTATTATAAAATGTTTATTGTAGTTCCTGTTCATAGAATCTTTTGCAGCATAACAGGAATACATAGTATAGTACATATACTGTTATACAAATATTACAAAAAGGAAAAGCTAGACATTATTAAATGAGAGATATGCTGTGGAAAATTTGCTTATTTTTCTCTATTGCTATACCTTTAAATCTGAAATTATATAATTGCATAAATTAATGTTAAATTCCACTTTATAGTTTACATCCACATGGGTAATATTTTAAATATCATATCTGAATGAAGCAGAAATGTTAAAATATATTTTTCTTTTAACAACTAATATTACTTTAAAATGATTTTTTACTTAGATTAATTTATCTATGGATTAGATATACAGTAGATATTTAGCCAAACTTTCTAAAATTTTTCCAATTTATTTAAATTCCGTTGATTAACATATGGTGAATTCTTAGTTTCAGAGGGAGAGTTCAGTGATTCATCAGTCTTATATAATACCCAGTTTAGCAAAATCTTTTAACATAAGAATGTTAACTTACTGCAAAACAGCTACACTACTACTAATCTATTTAATTAAATTGGGGATACATTATTTAGTCTTTAAAAAGAGCAAATGCTCTACTTACAAAAAATTCTTTAGAAGATTTTATTTATTCATTTGAGAGGGAGAGAGACAGAGAGCAGGAGAGAATGCAAGAGCAGGGGAAGGAGCCGCAGACCCCCTGCTGAGAGAGCCAGACACAAGGCTTGATCCCAGAACCCTGGGATCATGACCTGAGCTGAAAGCAGACACTTAACTGACTGAGCCACCCAGGTGCCCCACACAACTGTTTTTTCAAGCATTTGGCACATAATGTTTTTTTTTTTAAGGCTTTTAAACGAGAGCAGTAAATGCTGTTTGTTTTTAAAGTTCATTGCTTGCCTTGCCAGCGTTACCCTGACAAATACACAAAATGACAAAACGCCCCTACCTTGTGTTTTCTTTCAGTACTTGTCCAGATGCTCTTCTCTGAGGAACCCTTGTTGGTAGATTTACTCTCTGACAGTTTTTCATTTGCTATTTTTAGTTTCTCCTGTAAATACTCAATTTCAGACTTCTGTGAGACCATTAAAGTTTCTAAGCTTGATAAAGACGGCCGTTGAGATACCTATTTTCAAAAAGTATACATGCAAATATATTTGCATCTTTGTATATTATTTCTTATGTGCAAATACTTACATATAATATTATTACATTATATAAATAATAAGTATTCAGAGAAGGAAAATTTCATTTCAATAATAAACTGTAAACTAGCATTAGCTAAACTATCACCCTAACTCGATGGCATTTTTCAATAAAATAATCAAGAGTTTGTATAAATATTTTCAAAAATAATATTGACATATAGAATTACAGAAGAAAAACATTATAGTATGGTTGCACGATAAAATAACACTCATCTTTAATTACTTCAAAAATATGATTGTACACATACATATCCTCATGAAATACCCAATCCACCATTTGATCACAAAGAGTCATATAATACCACTGAATATAACCTGGGAAAAGGAAACCAATAGCACTTAAAGTCTAATTATCTTTCAATGTCATAATTTAATAATGACAACTCACAAAACTCTGCTACTTTTAGAGTCAATACAGTCCACTGTATTCGCTTTTGAAATTACATGTCAGATAATCTGCTAATGGAAAGCACCACATTATAGTGACAAAAAAAATCACAGAAAAATTAAGCATGTAGGATACCTTAAGGAAATATTAGTTAAGAAATGCTGGTAAAAACCAGCATTCTGTGAAATTCTACTACCATCTTTACTGAATATATTTGAGGCCATTAAAATCTATGCATATATTGTATTCAAATTAACCACTCCACATATGAAAAACAAAAACCCTAAATCATAGTGAAAACAAAGGTTTTGTTAGATTTCCAGCAAAGAGAGTCAAATCCTCAAAATTATGATACAAAAGCAGTAGCCCTGAAAATAGTTTCTTTTAAAAGGTAGAAAACCCTATCCTTCCTAAATGATATTCCTAAGGGATATCAGAAGGAATATATATGTTTAACTTTTCTGAACCAACAGTGGAAAATATTATCCTTTTCTGCTTTGAACTCGTTTTTCTTTTTTTTAGGGAATAGGCAAAACCGTCCTAATTCTAACTTCTAATTATTATGAGAGAGGTCATCTTTGATTTATTTATATTACTGAACTTTCATCTATTTATATCACTTGATTTGTTTCCCAACCTTCATTCTATTACATTGCTAAATATTTTCCTCAGTGTTTATATTGTACTCTTACTACATTTCCCATATATTAAATACTTACTCCATTACCTTTCTTTAAATATCTAATCAAAATACTTTGAGCACCTTTATTCCTAACTCTAAACGATTTTGCCCTATTCTTTCCTCCCACTTTTAATCACCATATGACCATTACTTATTTCATTTTTTTCCTATCATGTAAGCAAATTTACGATGTTTATAACTATTTCCTTTGACTGGGCTTCCAATCTAAACAGTTTTCAAAAGCCAGCTGCTCTTATCCACTTTTCTTTAAATAAAATTATTAAGAATATATTAGTATCCCACCATTTATCAAAGAAATTTTAAATAAGTTTTTCAAGGTCAAACAGAAATTTAGAATAAAATAGAAATAACATAACTTCAGTTTTATTGGTATATCCAATAAGCAATCCCATATTCTTTTTTTTTTTTTAAGATTTTTATTTATTTATTTGACAGAGAGAGATCACAAGTAGACAGAGAGGCAGGCAGAGAGAGAGAGGAAGGGAAGCAGGCTCCCCGCCGAGCAGAGAGCCCGATGCGGGACTTGATCCCAGGATCCCGGGATCATGACCTGAGCCGAAGGCAGCGGCTTAACCCACCGAGCCACCCAGGCGCCCCAGCAATCCCATATTCTTGAAATGAGTTTAAATAAATGAGTTTTCTAAGTTATCACTGGATTATAATGTCGTAGATATGAATGTAAAAATAGGAATATTCAATCAAGAAGTTGTAATGATAAATAATTCAAATAGTTGTGAGGACATTAAAAATGTTCCAACTGGGGCGCCTGGGTGGCTCAGTGGGTTAAGCCGCTGCCTTCGGCTGAGGTCATGATCTCAGGGTCCTGAGATGGAGGCCCGCATCGGGCTCTCTGCTCAGCAGGGAGCCTTCTTCCTCCTCTCTTTCTGCCTGCTTGTGATCTCTCTGTCAAATAAATAAATAAAATCTTTAAAAAAAAAAAAATGTTCCAACTGTGGATACTGTCATCATCATAGTAGGGATTTTATACTTAGGCAGCAGTCCTTTAAAATTCTTCAACAAACAATAACAGAACTTCAAAAATAAAATGCTATGAAAGCATTGACTAACTCAAATTCACACAGGAGCGGAGATGATAATATAATTAAATAAAATGGGTTGTGTTTATTTTAAAAATCACAGTTTTGGAATTCATTCAACAGAGACACTTAGTAGGCATGTACACATGTATATAGATTATTTACATCTACAAAAATACTTATACATCCTCCCAGTGTTTTAAAAATCTGATCTTCTCCTTTTCTTGCCTTTTATCACTTTTGCAGGAGATATAGGCACAAGAAGTATTTCATACTTCTCGTAATATAACCATTTTTAAAAGCATAGGTAAAATGAGATTTCAAATGGGAGAATAAACTGTTAAAAATTTTCTAGGGAAATTCTGAAATATGCATCAAAGCACATAAAAATGTATCAAGCCTTTGGCTTAGCATGCCAGTCATGCCAAGGGTTGATACAGATAGATATCCATGATAAACTCTTACATGAGAAAAGCAGGTTACCAAAGAATATACTGTGTAGAAACAAATTTTGCCAAACATGCATGGGGGGGGTGGGGGGGAAAAGAAGCCCTAAAATGTTTTAGTGTCATTTCTGAGTGGAAAAATTATATGTTAATAATTTTCTTCCTATCTATTTGAACCTTCTTAAATTTTACAATGAACACGTCACTAAATGTTTTTCAAAATGTTAATTTTTTCTTCAAATAAAAGGAATAAAAGCTGAGCATAAAATTTTCACATTATATAGGAGAAAGATAAATAAAAGTCTTTCCATAATCTCATCCCTTGTCATGTGCTAGTAATAACTTTGGACTGTATTACCTAGACTTTAGAAAGGAAGATAATTATAATTCTGCCTTTAAGCTCTTTTCAAAGTTAGTAGACTTAATTTTTTAGAAGAGTTTTATACTTACAGAAAAATCTATGTAGAGTCCTATACCTCCCACCCCTACCTATGCAGGTTCCCGTATCATCAACACCTACAATTAATATGCTACATGTGTTATAACTAATGAAATGATATTCACACATTATTTTTAACTAAAGTCCATAATGTATTCAAATTTCATAGTTTTTATGTAATGTCCTTTTTCTGCTCCAGATCCCATCCACAATACCACATTACATTTACTTATCATGTCAGCAACTCTTGGCTGTGACAGTTTCTCAGACTAACAACTAATAGTTGTGATGAGTAGATGATATTCAGGTGTACTGCAGGATGCTTCTCTATTGGAATTTGTTTGAATTTTTCTAATGATTACACTGGGGTTATGAGTTTGGGGGAGGAAAATCACAGAAGAGCCATTTTCATTATACCATATTACGTGTACATGGTTTAAATCTTGACATTGACCTAGATCACCTAGACAAAGTAGAGTTTGTCAGGTCACTCCACTGTCCCCCATCCATACTGAACTCAATGTGCTTTGTAAACTGGTATAACATACATGAGAAATATGTATAACTTTAATTGTCATTATCCTTTCAGGTACTACTTTGAAGGCGTAGCAAAATCAAGACAACTGGTACCCCTGTCTGGGGAAGTTCACTTTATCTATTGCCCTTAAGATCATGGGGGCTTAAGTGGGTAGGAGAAGAATCAATGAAACAAGATGGGATTGGGAGGGAGACAAACCATAAGTGACTCTTAATCTCACAAAACAAACTGAGGGTTGCTGGGGGGAGGGGGTTTGGGGAAAGGGGGTGGGATTATGGACATTGGGGAGGGTATGTGCTTTGGTGAGAGCTGTGAAGTGTGTAAACCTGGTGATTCACAGACCTGTACCCCTGGGGATAAAAATACATGTTTATAAAAAATTAAAAAAAAAAAAGATCCTAGAATCTTTGAAAAGTTTAATTTTCTTACTAAGAATTATTATTAGTATTATATCAATATTGTTTTCTCCTAATATCCAAAATCTTTATTCACCTTTATAGCTTACAGTCCTAAAAGATAATGAATGGTATGGTACTAGACCTTAGTTAATTAAAAAAAAAAAAAGATTTTATTTATTTATTTGACAGAGAGAGAGATCACACGTAGGCAGAGAGGCAGGCAGAGAGAGAGGAGGGAAGCAGGCTCCCCACTGAGCAGGACCCTGAGACTATGACCTGAACTGAAGGCAGAGGCTTATTAATCCACTGAGCCACCCAGGCGCCCCGATCATAGTTAATCTTGATGAGAAGTGATCAACAGAGTATGTGTCCAAATGCCTCCAGTTGAAACTATCTCTTCACCATTATTAATATAAAACTTCTTTTTCCCACTGATCCACAGGGTTAACTTTGATCAAAAAGCCCTGTAGAAGATGTCGAGAAGTGTTGTACAAATTACTATTAAGGACTACATAGATGAAATAATCTAGTCATGTTGTATTAACTTCAAGCAACATCGTATAGCATTATACATGAGAGGCTGAGTAAATAATGCCTAATAAATAGTAAAGTTTTTTCAAAGTTATATGATCACAAAGAACTGCAAATTAAGGGGCACCTGGGTGGCTCAGTGGGTTAGGGCCTCTGCCTTCGGCTTGGGGTCATGATCCCAGGGTCCTGGGATCGAGCCCCGCATCTGGCTCTCTGCTCAGTGGGGAGCCTGCTTCCCTTCCTCTCTCTCTGCCTGCCTCTCTGCCTACTTGTGATCTCTGTCTGTCAAATAAATAAATAGGGTCTTTAAAAAAAAAAAAAGAACTGCAAATTAAATATTTTTCCTTATTGGTTAAGTTT
>NC_081565.1:50975931-50998556 GCF_022355385.1 Mustela nigripes
GTAATGATGGTACTTATTAACCTTGTCCGAGGACAAGGACTATACCTTGTATAACTTCGTACCCATTGTGTCTGATACCACAGAGTCTAAAATAAACATTTGAAGGATTTAAAAAAAAAAACACCTCACTACCAACAACAAAAAAAAGTACAATACCTATGTTAGCCTATTAGGGAGTCAAAAATGTTTTTAAACATTTAATCCTGTTATATGAAATGGTAATTGTACAAGCAGTTTACAAATTTATATACTGTACATTTCCAATGACAGATATATATTCTTCATTTTCTTTTTATATCCGTATACACACACACACACACACAGCCACATGTAAGGCTCAAGAGTGTAAGCACACTTGGGGGCTAATTTCAGGCCTCCTCCTTAGGTCTTCTTCCACCATCATTTGGCCTGAAAGCGAGGCCAAGCACTGGGGCTAAGATCTAGTTTCCTTATATCCCTTCACATCCATCTATAGATCTCTAGAAGAAATCACTGTCAGAGACCTCTCTACCCCCCATATTCAACCTGCCACCACTACCTGCCTTAAAGTCACTATGATTATTATGATTATTTTTTATTATGATTTTTTATTAAGATTTATGTGGGTCACCATAAGAGCCCTAAATCCTATATCAATTTTTATGAAATCATTATACTCTCATGCTAGTTATGAATTATTTTTAAAAAGAAAAGACAGAAACCCCAACAATGAGCTAATAAAAAGCTTGCAGATTTATAATCAAACTGCCCAGGAAGTCTTGAAAAAAATCTATCATATAGCTGGAGTTTATTGCCATGTTTCTATTCTCTACGTCACCTTTTACAATTAGACATGGTTTGAACTTCTCATTCTCTCTTCCATCCCACTTAATTCTTTCACGTTTCCCATTATGCTGTGTCTCTGTACTCCATCCTGAGCAGCTTTATAGTCCAATTTCTGATTCTCTCTTTAGCCCAATAACTCATTGTATGGGACTGGTCTTATTAGCAAAACCAGATACAGACAGTATAAAAATTGTGTAACAGTTTCCTTCATAAATAGAGATTCAAAAAAGTATCAGTAAAACGAATAAGTTAGTTTATAAAGAATTAGAAATACCTCAGGCATCAAAAGATTAAAACATTTGATAAAATGTATCACCATTTCTGTATGATATCCATCAGGCTCCTTAAACTGATAAAAGGGTATCTATAAGAAACTTATGGCCAACTTCCTTATCCAAGGTGAAATACTCCCTTTGAAATTAAGAACAAGACAAGGACACTCACTATTACCACTTCTATTCAACTTTTCTATATAAAATGTATAAAAACTGGTATAACATATTAGGATTTTTGTTTCCTGTGTTGAGGATGAGGAGAACTGTTGGTGGGAATGCAAACTGGTGCAGCCACTCTGGAAAACAGTATGGAGGTTCCTCAAAAAGTTAAAAATAGAATGACCCTATGAGCCTGTAATTGCCTACTGGGTACCCAAAGAAGATAAATATACATATTTGAAGGGGTACACACACCCCAGTGTTTACTACAGTATTATCAGTAAGAGCCAAACTAAGGAAAGAGCTCAAGTATCCATCAACTGATAAATAGATAAAGAAGATGTGGTACCCACACACAAGAATATTACTCAGTCATCAAATATCAGAAAGAATGAAATCCTGCCCTTTACAATGACCTGGATGGAAGACTGTATTATGCTAAGCTAAATGAGTCAGTAAGAGAAAAACAAATACCACATGATTTCACCCATATGTGGAATTTAGGAAACAAAACAGGTGAACGTAAGGGGGTGGGGGGGAGAAAGGGAAGCAAACCGTAGGAGACTCTTAATGATCGAGAACAAACTTAGGATTGGTGGAGCGAGGTGAGTGGTGGATAGGATACATGGACAATGGATATTAAGGAGGTACTTATTATGAGTGCTAGGTGTCACATGTAAGTGATGAATCACTAAATTCTACTCCTGAAACTAATGTTACACTATATGTACAGTTACATATACAAGTACAGTTAACAAGAACTTATTTTTTTTAGTTTACTAGTTCATTTTATTTAAATTCAATTAAATGACATATAATGTATTATCAGTTTCGGATGTAAAGTTCAGTGATTAATTAGTCTTATACAATACCCAGTGCTTATTATATCACATACCCTCCTTAATGTCCAGCACCCACCTACCCCATCTCTCACACACCTCCCCTCCAGCAACCCTCAGTTTGTTTCCTATAATTAAGAGTCTCCTGTGGTTTACCTCCCTCTCTGATTTCATCTTGTTTTATTTTTCCCTGTCTTCCCCTATGATCTTCTGTTTTGTTTCTTAAATTTAATATATGAGATCATATGATGATTGTCTTTCTCTGATTGACTTATTTTGTTTAGCAAAATATCCTCTAGTTCCACCCACATCATTGCAAAGGGCAAGATTTCATTTTTTGATGGCTGAGTAGTATTCCACTATATATAGTAGAATATTATTTTATATATATATATATATATATATATATATATATCTTCTTTATCTATTTATCTGTTGATGGGCATCTAGGCTCTTTCCATAGTTTGCCTATTGTGGAGTTGCCCCTTTGGATCACTACATTTGTATCTTTGGGGTAAATAGGTAGTAGTGCAATTGCTGGAAACTATATTTCCATTTGTATTTGTAACTTTTTGAGGGACCTCCATACTGTTTCCAAGAGTGGCTGCACCCATTTGTATTCACACCCACAGTGTAAAAGGATTCCCCTTTCTCCACATCCTCATCAACATTTCTTGTTTCCTGACCTGTTAATTTTAGCCATTCTGATTGGGGTGAGGTGATATCTCATTGTGGTTTTGAAATGTATTTCCCTGATGACGAGTGATGCTGAGCATTTTTTCATGTGCCTGTTGGCCATTTGTATGTCTTCTTTACAATTTTTTTTTTAAGATTTTATTTATTTGTTTGTCAGAGAGACAGGAACAGTGAGAGAGGGAACACAAGCAGGGGGAGTGAGAGAGGGAGAAGCAGGCTTCCCGCAGAGCAAGCAGCCCGATGTGGGGCTCGACCCCAGGATGCTGGAACCATGACCTGAGCCGAAGGCAGACGTTTGACGACTGAGCCACCCAGAAGCCCCTGTATGTCTTCTTTAGAGAAATGTCTGTTCATGTCTTCTGCCCACTAGTTGATTAAGAACTAAAATTTAAATAAAAATTTGGGAAAAAATTGGGATTTTTAAGGAAAAAATAAAACTGGGAGAGTATCTACAGAGAAAACCCAGAGGAATCTATAAAACACATTAGAATTAATAAGGGATTAACAGGGTGGCTGGATATAAGATAAACATTTAAAAATTGATTGCATTGCTATACACAAGAGAAAAATCTAAAAAAAGTAGCTAAAACAGCAAAAAAAAAGCTACTCAGAATCTAGTAAGAGACAGTAGCTATCACATATCTAATAAAGAGACATAAAACCTCTATGAATAAAACAAAACATTTTAAAAATGTATTAAAGAAGACCTCAACTGAAGTATATATATAGCATATTTAGGGGTAAAAAGATATAAAATACTAAAAATGTCATTTTTTCTCGAACTAATCCTCATAACGTTTTTTAGGGAACATGATAGCTGATTATGACATTACACTGAAGAGCAAAGGATCAAGAATATCCAAAGCACAGCTGAAGAACAATAAATTGAAGAGATCTATCATATCAGATAATAAAACTCATCATAAAGCTATAGTAAGAAATACAGTGTTGTTATTTCAGAGATCACAACAGAAACCTGCATTGGGCTCTGCCCTGGGCATGGAGCCTGCTTAAGATTCTCTTTGTCCCTCTCCCCTACCCACCCACCCCCCCAAAAGGGGGGAGGAAGAGGAAACGATATCACTGAGAAAAGGAGTGATTATTAGCACAATAAATAGTGCTGAAGCAAGCAGATACCCAGATTTTTAAAAAACTAACTAAATTAAATATTCTTTACAATAAACAAAAATCAATTCCACATAAAGACTTATATGTAGAAGTCAGAACTATAACACTTTAGACAAACATATAGGAAAATATCTTCTGAATTCAGGATAAGGTAGGATTTCTTAAACAAGAAACAATAAACACACACAAAAAATAAACAATAAGCACAAAGTTTAAGAGAAAATGACGAGAAATTCAACTATAATAAAATTAATAACTATTTTTCAAAAGACACTACAGAATATGTGAAAAGACAAGCTGCAAGCAAGAAGATATTTGCAACAATTATAATTGAAAGCTTAGACTGCTCACTGATCTCTAAACTCCACTTCCTCTTTTTGGAAATGGACACATATTTGTCAATATTTGGGGGCTCATATTTCCCAGTCTTCTTTGCAACTCTTCAACAAACAATGCTGGCAGAAGTAGTATGTACCACTTTGAAGCCTTATTCATAAATACTTCATAAATATGATTCTCTAGACCCTTTTTCCTTTCTTGTTGGGTGGAGTAGACATGATTCCAGGACAGCTTTGATAGCCTTGTTGAAAGTTAACAGATCCCAGAGATGAAAGGAGCCTAGATCTCTAAATCACTTTTTAGAAGCTGAAAATCCAAGTAATACCCACACTGGGTTGTAACATAAATAAGCAATAAATTATTTTAAACCTCAGAGATTTGGGGTTTATGTAATACGGAAGTTCACACTATGGTAAATAATAATACAGCCAACAAAAGATTAGTATCTAAAACAAGGAACTTCAACAAAACAACAAGCATTCTAATAGAAAGAGGAGCAAAAGACACAAATGGGTATTTCATGCAACATAAACGTAAGATGCTCAAGCTCATTAAACACCAAAGAAATACTAACTGATGGATTCCTGTCTCATGCTGAGGTCTTTTATCCAATTTGAGTTTATCTTTGTGTACGGTGTAAGAGAATGGTCGAGTTTCATTTTTCTACAGCAACTTCTTTCAAGATATGTCTCCAAAGGCAAAGGAAACAAAAGCGAAAATAAACTTTTGAACTTCATCAAAATCAAAAGTTTCTGCACAGCAAAAGAAATAGTCAAAAAAACAAAGAGGCAACCTACAGAATGGGAGAAGATATTTGCAAATGACAGTACAGACAAAAGGTTGATATCTGGATCTATGATGAACTCCTCAAACTCAACACACACAAAACAGGCAAAAATAGAACTTCCCTATGACCCTGCAATTGCACTACTGGGCATTTACCCCAAAGATACAGATGTAGTGAAAAGAAGAGCTATCTGTACCCCCATGTTTATAGTAGCAATGGCCACGGTCGCCAAACTATGGAAAGAACCAAGATGCCCTTCAACGGACAAATGGATAAGGAAAATGTGGTCCATATACACTATGAAGTATTATGCCTCCATCAGAAAGAACAAATACCCAACTTTTGTAGCAACATGGACGGGACTGGAAGAGATTATGCTGAGTGAAATAAGTCAAGCAGAGAGAGTCAATTATCATATGGTCTCACTTATTTGTGGAGCATAACAAATAGCATGGAGGACATGGGGAGTTAGAGAGGAGAAAGGAGTTGGGGGAAATTGGAAGGGGAGGTGAATCATGAAAGACTATGGACTCTGAAAAACAATCTGAGGGGGTTTGAAGTGGTGGGGGGGTGGGAAGTTGGGGTACCAGGTGGTGGGTATTATAGAGGGCACAGATTGCATGGAGCACTGGGTGTGGTGAAAAAAATAATGAATACTGTTATGCTAAAAATAAATAAATTTAATTTAAAAACAATACTAACTGAAACTAGAATGAGATACTACTTTATCCCTTTTAAGAATGTAAAAAGAAGTCTATCATATGAGACAGCCACTTTGGCAAGCAATTTGGTATTTTTTTGTAATCCTGAACATTTGCATACTGACAACAGGCTATTTCACCCTTAGCAATGTATCCTAGAAAAAATCTTGCATATGGGGTTATGGACACATGTACTACAAAGTTCATTGAAGAAGTGTGTAAAAATTCCTAGAGCTAAAATATATATTTAAAAAAAAATTCATTGACAAAAAGAGTTGATAAATAAATTGTAGCCTATTTATTAAACTGTTCCATAGAAGGGGAAACAAAGTACAGCTATACTCAATAGTGGTGAGTTATCTTACAAAAATAAATTTAAAGAAAAAAACCTAATTGTGGAGAATATACAAAGAGGATGATTTTTTCTTTCAAGAGACAGCAAGCACCTGTGAGTGGTTGTGGGAAAGGAGGGATGGGGGAGGGACAGAAGGAGAGGGAGAGAGTGAGAATCCTAAGCAGAGTCCACGCTCAGCACAGATCCTGACAACATGTTCAATCTCAGAACCCTGAGAGCATAAGCTGAGCCAAAATCAAGAGTTGAACACTTAACCAACTGAATCACTTAGGTGCCCCAGAGGTTGATATTTTTAAGGTTTAAATAAAGGTAATACCAAATGATATATTATTTTAGAAAACAGTTTTAATAGGCAGGAATTAATTTTAAAAATTAAGGTTATAAAATAAAAATTGATATCTAAGAAAGTCATTATCTTTAGGGAAAATAAGTGAAATGGGATCGAAGGAGAGCACATAGGTAGGATCAAGAGTATTTGTTGACAGCTTCTGGTGGGCACACAGACAACACTTTTTTTTTTTTTGGTGGATGTCAAATATTTAGTGATAAAATTTTTTGAAAAAAAGAAATACATAAGAGAAAACGACATACAGAAAAACAATTTTCTGCCACTTAGGAAAGAAAGGAATAGACTATCAGTGAAACAAAATAAAAATAAATAAGCCTGTGGTTAAAATCACAACTCCAGGCTTGTGGTCTGCTGTTAACCACATGAAGTGACTCTCATTCACAGGTAAACAGAATAACTTAGGTTCCTCTGTTGTCCTCTACTGCAAGTTATTTCTCCAAGGCAAGAAACAGTACTTCGGCATGAGAAAGATAAACAAGCAAGTAAGATAAGAACAGGCAGTCATTCGGAATTCAGCTAGTTAAGAGCAAGGTGCTAAGAAATCAAAGGTCACAGGTTTCAATCCCATATGAACCAATTAGCTTTGCCCTTTTCTATGGCAAACATTGTCAGTTGGCTCACTGATAATTCTGATTATAAGTGATCTCAGGTAGAAGAGAAGATAAATCACCACCAATATAGGAAAAAAATTTCAAATTTACTAATATGACATAAAAAGTGTTTTTTCTATATAATGATATTAAGACCTAATTAATAATAACCTAATTATTACTCCATATGCCCACCAGCATTGCCTCATGTAATCTTCATAAAACTCCTATGAGGTAGGTACTATTATAATACCCATTTAACAAATGATAAAATTGAGGCTTAGAGAAATTAAGTAATTTGTGCAAGGTGACAAAGATAAGGGATCTAGAATTTAGGTTATCTATGACTCTAAATGTAACGCTCAAAAGTCATGCACAAAAAAGTCCCACCATAAAAGCATTTGAAAAAGGTAAATAGGATAGGAAAAATGGAAGAATAAAATATTCCTAACATTTCCCCTCAACTTGCCCACTTAGGCTCTTATTAATCAAAGGGTGATCCCTGGACAGCTATCACAGCATCATCTGGGAATGTGAAATAAATGTAGAATCTTAGGCCTCAATCTAGACCTACTGAATCAGAATCTATTTGAACAACCCCTTACACCAAGTGACTTGGATGTATATTAAAATCTGAGCAGCACTTACCTAGACTATTCTCAGTATCCAGGACATACTACACACTCTCACCTCAGGGCCTATGATAATTCGCTTCCACCAAGGTAGAAACTCCTAAATAATTTTCAAACTGACATGCAGTCCACCTTCTTTGTGAAAGCGCTGACAACCTTCTTCCTCTCTATACAAGGCCCCCATAAAGCTTCTTTCCACAAAGATCATATTATGCTCATACTTCCCTTATAGCCCAGTTTATAATAATTATTTTCTTGTCTGCATAGCCATCTATAAAATTCATAAAAGCAGACTGTCTTATTCATCTTTGTATTCTTTCACTTTAAACATGGCACCTGGAATAGAGAAGGATTTTAATAAATATTGATTATATCACGGAATAATACATGAATGAATAATGAATGGATGGATGGAAGAATGGGTGAATGAAAAGATCATTTTAGGGATGCCTGGGTGGCTCAGTAGGCTAAATGTCTGACTCGTGATTTCAGCTCAGGTCATAATCACAGGGTTGGAAGACCTAGTACTGAGTCTGTTTGAGGTTCTCTCTCTTTCCCTCTGCCTCACCCCCACCCCACCCCCCAAGCACTCTCTCTATTAAAAAAATAAAATCTTTAAAAAAAAGATGAGTCTATCAGACTAAATTCTAAAGAAGGGTTATAAAGATTATGTTACTAATTGGTGGAAATCCCGAGTCATCCACTGTTCTCCATTCCTCGTACTAATGTCCTGATTCAGAGCTTCCACTTCTCTCTGTATAACTTCAGTGTCCTCATTCCTGTTATGAGAAATGCTAGAATATTTCTTGCCTCAGAATATGGCAAATCTATTTGTCTACTTGTAAGGCCTGGAAATCCTGGATTCATTTTTAATTTCTCTTTTCTTCCTAAACTTCACCTATATGCCATCTTCAAATCTTGTGGATGCTACTTTTGAATTATTTTTGAAATTAAAGTATGTCTCACTACCTAATCTAAGTACTCCCTGAGTTTCATCTTTACCTTTACAATTTTCTCTTGAATTTGTTTCCCAGTTCCCATCCTTGCCTTCCTGTAGTCTCCTTTCTGTACTGCAGCCAGGGTGAGCCTTTTAAAACTGAAGCTAGATCTTACCAATATTTTGACTGAAACACACCAATAGGTTCCATGTTGCATTTCTATTCAAAACACACCAATTGGATTTCCATCTCACTCAGTATAAAATTGGTTTCCTTATGTGGCCTAACAAGGCCCTAGGAGACGTGAGCCCACCTTTCCTCTTACTCCTCTGAGGTCATCTCTGACTCCTCTCCCCAGAGCTCTCTCAGATCTACCCACACTAGAGGAGTGCTTACTACAGAAGGGAAACACAGAATTGCAAAGAAGGAAGAACACTCAGGTGAATAAAAATTCTATATGAATACTGATTCTTTAATGACAGTAATGATAATGTCTAAGAGGGTAAAAATGCATGTAAGATCAAAATATAAGACAAAGATAGGAAAAACAAGTGAAAAAATATAGGAGAGTGTATTAAGTTCCTTGCATTGCATGAAGTGATTACAAGTAAATTAAAACTCACTCTAAAAAGTTAAAAGACTAGGGAAGAGTTCCACTTAACAATAATGGCTGAGCTGATTCCATCAGACTAAGTCTCCTGCCTAAAACTATTTAAAATCTTGAGAAAAATATAAAAATAACTACCTGAAGGTAACAGAGAATAATCAAACACAGGAAGAATCTGGACAAGAATTAATACTTGGAAAACAGAACAACACTGAGTGACCTTCCACTTTTTATGAATTTTGACCTGAAGGAAGACCACAACACATAGTACATGTGAAGGCTAAAATTCTAGTAGAAACATACAGAGAAAGTTCAGACCTGCCACTGCAGCCAGAAAGAGGAAATTCTAGAAAAGAGAGTACCAAAACTATGGCTGTTTGCTCAACTCTTCATGTACTAGGCAAGACCTCTAAACAACCCAGATAAGGTTAAAAGAACATAAGAGCAATTTAATTGTATCCACCTGAAGGAAAACAGGGCTTAGAGTTTAAGTCTAACCTAGTTACATTCTGATTAAAAACAAAACAAAAAAACTTCAACACTTACATAAGTAGTACAGCAGAAACCAGAGTATCTAAACATACCACTCACAATATACACTACACAATCCTAAATTATTAGGCTCAGAGAAAACATCAGTTCATGACCTATATTTAAAAACAAAGGAAAACCACTAGTCCATAACCCAAGAAGTTCCAAAATATGGAACTAAAATATAATGATTTTAAAGGATCTGTTTTAACTATCATAATAAGGACCTAAAGAAAAATGTTTGCAAGATATGAAAAATTAGGAAAACCCCACAGATATATACCTAATATAAAAATGAAACAAATGAAAATTCTAATACTGAAACATACAATATTTAAAGAATAATTCACAGAAAAGACTTAAAAAGCAAATTGGGGATAACAGAAATGTTAGTTAATTGAACATAAATTAACAGAAGATAGCTAATCTGAAGATTCATAGACATTAAAAGATTTTAAAAAATGAAGAGAGACTTGCTGGTCTAGGGGACAACACTAAAAAGTCTAACACAAGTGAAACAGGAATCTCAAATGCAGAAAAGATGATTGAGAAAAGTAACTGAGGAAATCATGCAATACTTCCCCCTAATTTGGTCTCATAAATAAATAAATACACACACATTTTTTAATTTTTTAAACAAAAATCAAGAAACCCAGCAAAACTGCAAGAAGGCTGATTACAATGAAAATCCTACTTGGAAACATCATAGTTAAGATATGTTTTAAAAGAAGCTAGACAAAAGTGGTACATCACATTTAAGTAAATAATGTAACAAATTCTGTCTGACTTATCAGAAACAGCTGAGTCTAGAAGACAGAAAACTGAAATTTTTAAATTGCTCTTAAAAATATATAAGCGGCCAACCCAAAAGAAAGAGGGACAGAGGAACAAAATCAGGATAAATTTTTTAAAAATGATAAAACAGCACACAAAACTCAACCATGTTATTATATTAATTCTAAATGGATTAACACTGCAGTGAAAAGGAAGAAATTGTCAGAATGAACAAAAAATATAGGACCCAACTATGTAAACTTTAACATAAAGACACCCATAGATGGAAATTAACAGGATGGGAAAAGGTATACCATGTAAAATGTAACCATCAAAGAGTTAGATAGGCTCCAGTAATGTAAAATTGGGTTTCAAGCAGACAAAATATTACTATAATTAAAACTAACAATTTATAATGACAAAAGGTTCATTTAATCAGAAAGACCTATCAGAGGGACATTCTCTCTCAGCAATGACAGAAAAAGTAATAAAAATCTTAAATACAAAAATCATTAAAGACAGAAGATCTGAACACTATCAAATACAATGACATAATTAATATTGATATTTTTAACAGTCCAACCAAAAGCTGCAGAATACAAATTATCTGCAAATACACATAAACCATATGCTGATGATACAACAAGTCTCAATAAATTTCAAATACAGTAATCATAGAGAGTACTATCTCTGACCACAATAGAGGTAGATTAGAAGTAAATAGCAGTAACATATACAAATTGTGCCTGACTTACAATGGGTTCTGTGTAAGATTTTTTGGCTTGACTGATATCACTATCAGTACACAGAACGTTCTTGAGAAAGAATAAAGTGACTTACCCTATCATTTCAAGAGTTACTATAAAGTGACATATATGAATAGATATTTTTCTGGACTCCATTCTGTTCTACTGATTATTTTGTCAATCATTATGCCAACAGCACACTACCTCAATTTTTTTTAGCTTCATAAATACATCTGAAAATCAGGTAGTGTAAGTCCTGCAATTTTTTAATGAAATTTGATTTTGCTCTTCTAGGTCACTGGCCTCTGACCATTCCCTGTAAAATCTTAGAATTGACATACTATCATCTTAAAGATACATTGTATACACTCAATACCTCTTAATTAAAAAACTTTAATCAAACTATTAAGAGACGGGAATAAAGGATATTTTACCTTTAATGTGATAAAGGATATTTACCAAGAAACCTATAGCACACATGGTGTTTAAAAGCGAAACATTGTCAGGTTCAAAAATAAGCAAAGTCAAATGGTAGTTACCTTTATGGAAGTAGCTTGCAATGAACCTCAAAGAGGTTTATTAGAAACTGGTAATATTGTATATCTTGATCTGAGTGGTATTTGCAGGGATGTGTTCACTTTGTGAAATGTCACAGAGTTACACACTTATGGCTTGTAAACTTTATTATTTGTATATTTCAGTAAGACTGTTCATGAAAAATTTCAAGTGCTTTTTCATGAAACTTTATAGATTAACCTTAAAGTTATATTTAAGTGCTAAATGCCAGCATAGTCAAGACACTTTAAAGAACAGTAAGAAAGTAAGAGTACATCTACCAAATATAGAGACTTATTAGGAACTATACTAATTAATATAATATAACATTGTATAGGAATACAGAGAATACAGAGCCTAGAAAGAAACTTGTAAGTATACTGAAGTAGAATATATGAGAGAGGCAGCCCAGGACTAGAAGGGGGAAAAAAGTGTATGTCAACAGGTTGAGCTGGAGAAACTGATTAGTACTGGGGAAAAGTAAATAAATACAAATGGATCTGTACCTTATACTATACATAAAACACCATCCTAAATAAATTGTGAATATAAATGATATAAGCAAAGCTTTAAAATTTCTTTAAGAAAACAGAGGTGTTAGGATGCCTGGGTGGCTCAGTCACTTAAGCGTCTACTGAGGTCATGATCTCAGGGTCCTGGGATTGAGCCCCACATTAGGCTTGCTAGGAAGGGAGCCCATTTCTCCCTCTGCCTGCCGCTTCCCCTGCTTGTGCTCACTCTCTCTTTCTTTCTGAGAGAGAGATAAATTAAATAAATAAATAAATGTGATCTTTAAAAAAGAAAACAGAGGTGGCACCTGGGTGGCTCAGTGGGTTAAAGCCTCTGCCTTCGGCTCAGGTCATGATCTCAGGGTCCTGGGATCAAGCCCCACGTCAGGCTCTCTGCTCAGTGGGGAGCCTGCTTCCCTCCTCTCTCTGCCTGCCTCTCTGCCTACTTGTGATTTTTCTCTGTTATTAAAGAAATAAATTCTTAAAAAACAAAAAAAAGTAAAGAAAACCGAGGTAAAAATCTTTCTGTCTTTAGGGTAGGAAAGGACTTCTTAAATGAAACACCAAAGCACTAACTATAAAAGATTAATTTGTCTAAATTAAAATTAAGACTTTCTGTTCATCAAAAGACTCATTAAAGAAAAGATGAGGTATACACTGAGATAAGATATTTCACTTTCTAGAGATTAGTATCAAGAATAAATAACTTTGGGGGCGCTGGGGTGACTCAGTCGGTTAAATGCCTGCCTTCATCTCAGGTCACGATCCCAGGGTCCTGGGATCGAGCCCCACATTGGGCTCCCTGCTCAGCGGAGAGCCTGCTTCTGCCTCTCCCTCTGACTGCTGCTCTGCCTACTTGTACTCTCTACCCCTGTGTCAAATAAATAAAACCTAAAAAAAAAAAAAAGGAGAAGAAGAAAAATAAAGAACTTTGGGGCACCTGGGTGGCCCAGTGAGTTAAACCTCAACCTTCGGCTGAGGTCATGATCTCAGGGTCCTGGGATCGAGCCCCACATCAGGTTCTCTGTTCAGGAGGGAGCCTGCTTCCCCACCTCTCTCTGCCTGCCTCTCTTCCTATTTGTGATCTCTCTCTCTGTGTCAAATAAATAAATAAAATCTTTTTTAAAAAAATAAAGAACTTTTATGAATCAATAGGAAAAGAATCCTGTAGAAGAATGATTAAAAGACGTAATTGTATGTTTCACAGAAGAAGGCATACCCTTGGCCCTGTAATCATTTGAAGATGTGCTTTATCAGTGATATGCATATGTAGATCAAAATAAAAAATTATACTTGAATTAGTTAGTTGCCAGCAAACTATGAAGTCTGACAATACCAAGTTTCAGGAGGATGGGAATCAGCCAAATATCTTAATATACATTGTTGGTGGGAGTAAAACTGATGAAAAAACTTTGAAAAATAAGTGAAAGTAACATTTTCACCCAAAACCCAGGATTTCCATGCCTAGATACATGTTCCACCTAAATGTATGCATATTTGTACCAAGAATCATGCATGAAAATATAAGTTGCAGCATTATTCATAATAGCAAAAACTGGAAATAACCTAAACACTTATCTACAAGTGAACATACAAGTAGATATTATATAATCACATAAAACAGAATATTGTAGATCAGTAAAAATTTTTAAAAAGCTATAGCAAATAACATAAGTGATTCTTAATAACATGATGAGAAGTCAAATTGCCAAGCCACACTTTAAGATAGTGGCAGAATTGGGACTAAAAGATATTAAGTATTGGGGCGCCTGGGTGGCTCAGTGGGTTAAAACCTCTGCCTTGGGCTCAGGTCATGATCCCAGGGTCTTGGGATCGAGCCCCGCATCAGGCTCTCTGCTCGATGGGGAGCCGGCTTCCTCCTCTCTCTGTCTGCCTGGCTCTCTGCCTACTTGTGATCTCTGTCTGTCAAATAAATAAATAAAATCTTTTTAAAAAATAAATAAATAAAAGGTATTAAGTATCATGTATCAGGCATTATGGCAACTACTTTATAAGACTTCCTATTATATATTCTTTCCATTCCACTACCTCATTCAGTGTAAGTCTCAAAATGAGCATGAGCTATTCATTTGCTGTTATTATATTTCAGTCAGTGTTTCATCATAATAACTATGCCAGTTATACCCTGTATTTCTATGTGCATTTCTATATGAATCTGTATTATATATAATATTTATTTCTACAAAGTATAAGAAAATAGCACAATACAAAACAATCTGCCAAATATTATATTCCACTATACTAATTAAGCTTTTTTTAGTCAATTGTAGGAGACAATTTAATATGATATTGCTTGGGTAACATTTTTAGAAAATGTCTCTTACCTGTTCCAAGTGCTCTGAATCACTGTCTTGCGGTAAAGGATAGGGTGCTCCTTGTGATTCCTGAAGCTTTTCTTTTAATTTAATGTTTTCTTGTTCTTTTTGAAACAGCTGATCCTGAAGACTAACAACACTTTGCCGGAGCATAGCTTCACTTGATTTTGTGGTTTCAAAGCAAATATGTAATTCATTGTAAAGCTGTTTCAAAAAATACCACATTTATTAATAATCAGTTAGTAGTCACGTCTGTATAAATATGCATACACACATATACATATCTATAAAGACTATATATGACATACTACTTGCCCTGAAGTGATTTTAATACTCTATAGAGGAAACAAGTTATAAATAGATGAAAAACTAAATAATATAATCCAATAGCAACATAAAACTACAACTGACATTAAAAAGGCAGTAGTACTGGCTAGTACAATATAGGAAAAGTGTGCTAAACTCCTAAGAAGAATAAAAACACTTTAAGCTAATTATATGTTCAACTTAGAGTACTTTATGTAAAAGAAAGGACCTGAAGTGAGCTATGATACTGTTACAGGAACTGAATGAAAACAAAAAGTCATTCCAAAGGTGGCAGAAATGTGAAAACATTAGGTACAGTTACAAGAAGGGACAGAAAGGAAGCATAAGCTCTATCAGTAACTGAACCCAATATGTACATCTGAAAGAAAAACCAAGAGTCTTTCACTGAGAGTTCATTAAGGTTGACTGATACATTCCCATTTTGTATAAATTAGCATCTACGGCTGCAGCAGGGGAGGTGAGGGCAGAGGAATAGCAAGAGACAGGCAGTAAGAGCACAGAGTGTAGACTCCTGGAAGGTGCACTTGTTCCTGCAGGCAACAGGGGGTAACTGAAGACCTTCAACAGAGTGTGATACAACAGAAGCAATGTTATGAAGGCGTGACAGATAACTTTTCAATTCTTTTTTTAAGATTTTATTTATTCATTTGACAGAGATCACAAGTAGGCAGAGAGGCAGGCAGAGAGAGACGTGGAAGCAGGCTCCCCACTGAGCAGAGAGCCTGACGTGGGGCTTGATCCCAGGACCCTGGAATCACGACCTGAGCTGAAGGCAGAGGCTTAACCCACTGAGCCACCCAGGTGCCCCAACTTTTCAATTTTTTGACTCAAGGAAACACGAACTTAAAAATTTAAAATGAGAATTTATTAATACTGTGAGACAGCATATGGTATGTATGTAAGTGGTTTCATGTACAGTTACGTATAGTTAACAATAGTATTCCACCAATACTCATGAACTTACATGGTAAGGAAACTCCTAAATAATGATTGTGATGTGGTGATGTGAGGCATAATTCAATTTGTGGTAACTAATTCACATAAGGAGTGTCTATTTGCTGATGACACTGGGAAAATGACCCAAGAATTAAGACTTTTTTTTTTTTTTTTTAAAGTAAGGCTAATAGTGAGATAGTGAGATCTTTATAACAAAAGCAAAATCCCTCAGGGTTTTTGCTCCAATTTGAGAGTTTGTGAAATCCCCAAATTCAAAATGATGTAGCTAATACACTAGTTTTTTAGGTTTGCTCATCTAATTGAAGACTGGGAGAATCTTCCATTAGCTAGCCTTGCCTCATGGAAGAAACTTAACTACACAAAAGATGGCAGAGTACTTTTCTGTATATATGCTATACTTTAATTTTTTAAACTGTAAAACTTAATAAGGATTGTAAAGCCTCTCTTCTTTGCTTTTTCTTAGACATATACCTTGTCATAAACATAAGATTCGCCAAGCCATTCCTCTGACACAATATGCCCAATATTCCTTTTATGTTCTATAAGGGATCGTACCACTATGTTATTATAGTTATTTCAAATAATCCATTTTATTTTACAGCCAAAGTCTAAGCAATTTTTATAAAGGAAAGTTGCCATTATGATTTATATAGAATTTCAGGACACGAATTTGTACTTTCCCTCCCAATTACCTTTATACCAGGGAGTATGTCCAATGTCCTGTCCACAGTTAATACCATAAATCTAGGAGGGAAGAGAGAGTAGGAACCTGACCACTTTGAGGAACAATGAAGAGATCAGAGTGGGCCTTATAGTGACCTACCTCAGCTGTGTTGCCGCTTTCATGAGTGAGTTGAGGTGGAAAAGAAAAAAACAAAATGTGGAGACAGAGCTAAGGTGTCTAGAGAGATCTGAAGCTAGGATGAATGAAGGTCTACCTAACAGCATTCGCAGTCACTTACTCAGTTTAAAGATTATATAACTACTTTCTCTCTTATTTGTATGCTTTCTTAATACTAGCTGGCTTTTACCCAGCAAAAATTAATCTTTCTGGAAGAAAATAATACAAAAAATAAATATGTAAATATTTAAAATAATAAAGAATTTACAAATAGCTAATTATACCTCATTTGAAAAATATTTTAAAAATGATTTATAGATTTCAAACATTTGACAGTCTCATGAACATTGATTGTTGCCCAAGAAAAACTCACGGTTTTCCTTGCACTTGCCCAAAGAACAGGAAGAATGATAGCATGTGGTCAGGACTAAGGACCAATTTACTGACCATTAGTGCCAAGGGTGTGGTATATTTCTTTAAGTGTCATGTCTTGGGATCTTTCTTCAAAGTTAATAAGGCTCTGGGCCTATTCATACATGAAAGAAGTCTTTGTCTTAAAGTCTCTTCTCTTGTCTTCTCTCATGGCTCCCTCCTTTTTTGCTTCTGTAACAATGGAAGATGTTCTCTTCTAATGTTCTCCACTTTGTTCTCTCTGCCATGCAATTTACACAGGTGTACTCCTATTCAGCTGTCCTGGCTTGATCTGATATGACGAGTGGGCAACTCTAATCACTGAGGCAAACTTTCTTTCTCTGAAAATATCCATTCTTCCAAGCAGCAGATGGAAAGAATTAAAAAGCCTGGAACAGGGGGTGGAGTCAAGATGGCAGATAAGTAGCAGGCTGAGACTACTTCAGGTAGCAGGAAATCAGCTAAATAGCTTATCTAAAGATTGCAAACACCTACAAATCCAACGGGAGATTGAAGAGAAGAAGAACAGCAATTCTAGAAACAGAAAATCGACCACTTTCTGAAAGGTAGGACTGGCAGAGAAATGAATCCAAAGCGACAGGAAGATAGACTGTGGGGGGAGGGACCGGCTCCCAGCAAGCAGCGGAACAACAGAGCACAAAATTAGGACTTTTAAAAGTCTGTTCCGCTGAGGGACATGGCTCCAGAGGCTAAACCAGGGTGAAGCCCATGTGTGGTCAGCGTGGCCTCAGGTCCTGCAGGGTCACAGAAGGATCGGGGGTGTCTGAGTGTCACAGAGCTTATAGGTATTAGAACAGGGAAGCCGGCTACAGAGACAGAGCTGAGGAGTGAGCTCTCAATTCAGGGTTACCTTGAACCAGTCACAGGCTCGGTGAGCTCAGAGCGTAGCCAGAGGCCAGGGAGACAAGAGTAATTGGGCGCTATTCTCTTAGGGCGCACTGAGGAGTGGGGCCCCAAGCTCTCAGGTCCTCCGGGCCAGAGACTGGGAGGCCACCATTTTCACTCCCGTCCTCTGGAACTCTACGGAAAGTGCTCAGGGGACAAAACCTCCTGAAAGCAAACCCGAGAAGATTAATCAGCCTAGCCCCTGGTAAGGGCGAAGCAATTCCACCTGGAGAAAAACCCTTGAGAATCACTACAATAGGCCCGTCCCCCAGAAGATCAACAAGAAATCCAGCCAGGACCAAGTTCACCTACCAAGGAGTGCAGCGGATTTCCAGAGGAGGAAGCAAAGCACGGAACTCATGGCTTTCTCCCCATGATTATTTAGTCTCGCAGTCAATTTAATTTTTTTTTCTATTTCAATTTTTTTTCTTCTTCTGCTAATTTTTTTTAACTTTTACCCTTTTCTTTTTTAATGTTTTTTAACTAGTTTATCTGATATATATTTTTTTCTTTCTTTTTTATATTTTTTCTTTATTTGTTTTCATTTTTTAATTGTTTCTTTTATTTTTCCTGAACCTCTTTTTATCCCCTTTCTCCCCCACCCCCACGATTTGGGATCTCTTCTGATTTGATTAAAGCATATTTTCCTGGGGTTGTTGCCACCCTTTTAGTATTTTACTTGCTCCTTCATATACTCTTATCTGGACAAAATGACAAGGTGGAAAAATTCACCACAAAAAAAAAAAAAAAAAAGAACAAGAGGCAGTACCGAAGGCTAGGGACATAATCAATACAGACATTGGTAATATGTCAGATCTAGAGTCCAGAATGATGATCTCAAGGTTCTAGCCTGGCTTGAAAAAGGCATGGAAGATATTAGAGAAACCCTCTCAGGAGATATAAAAACCCTTTCTGGAGAAATGAAAGAACTAAAATCTAACCAAGTTGAAATAAAAAAATCTATTAATGAGGTGCAATCAAAAATAGAGGCTCGCACTGCTAGGATAAATGAGGCAGAAGAAAGAATTAGCAATATAGAAGACGAAATGACAGAGAATAAAGAAGCTGAACAAAAGAGGGACAAAGAGCTACTGGACCACGAGGGGAGAATTCGAGAGATAAGTGACATCATAAGATGAAACAACATTAGAATAATTGGGATTCCAGAAGAAAAAGAAATAGAGAGGGGAGCAGAAGGTATATTGGAGAGAATTACGGGAGAGAATTTCCCTAATATGGCAAAGGAAACAAGCATCAAAATCCAGGAGGTACAAAGAACACCCCTCAAAATCAGTAAAAATAGGTCCACACCCAGTCACCTAATAGGAAAATTTAAAAGTCTTAGTGACAAAGAGAAAATCCTGAAAGCAGCCCAGGAAAAGAAATCTGTAACATACAATGGTAAAAATATTAGATTGGCAGCAGACTTATCCACAGAGACCTGGCAGACCAGAAGGAGCTGGCATGATATATTCAGAACACTAAATGAGAAAAACATGCAGTCAAGAATACTATATCCAGCTAGGTTATCATTGAAAATAGAAGGAGAGATTAAAAGCTTCCAGGACAAATAAAAACTGAAAGAATTTGCAAACACCAAACCAGCTCTATAGGAAATACTGAAAGGGGTCCTCTAAGCAAAGAAAGAGCCTAAAAGTAGTAGATCAGAAAGGAACAGAGACAATATACAGGAACAGTGACCTTACAGGCAATATAATGGCACTAAATTCATATCTCTCAATAGTTACCCAGAATGTTAATGGGCTAAATGCCCCAATCAAAAGACACAGGGTATCAGAATGGATAAAAAACCAAAACCATCTATATGTTGCCTACAAGAAACTCATTTTAAACCCGAAGACACCTCCAGATTTAAAGTGAGGGGGTGGGAAGTAATTTACCATGCTAATGGACATCAGAGCAAAGCAGGAGTGGCAATCCTTATATCAGATCAATTCGATTTTAAGCCAAAGACTATAATAAGAGATGAAGAAGGACACTATATCATACTCAAAGTATCTGTCCAACAAGAAGATCTTTCAATTTTAAGTATCTATACCCCTAACGTGGGAGCAGCCAACTATATAAACCAATTAATAGAAAAATCAAAGAAACACATCAACAATAATACAATAATAGTAGGGGACTTTAACACTCCCCTCACTGAAATGGACTGATCATCCAAGCAAAGGAAATAAAGGCCTTAAATGATACAGTGGACCAGATGGACATCACAGATTTATTCAGAATATTTCATCCCAAGGCAACAGAATACACATTCTTCTCTAGTGCACATGGAACATTCTCCAGAATAGATCACATCCTGGATCCTAAATCAGGTCTCAACCGGTATCAAAAGATTGGGATCATTCCCTGCATATTTCAGGCAACAATGCTCTGAAGCTAGAGCTCAATCACAAGAGGAAATTTGGAAAGAACCCAAATACATGGTAACTAAAACAGCATCCTACTAAAGAATGAATGGGTCAACCAGGAAATTAAAGAAGAATTGAAAAAATTCATGGAAAAAATAAAAATGAAAACACAACAATTCAAAATCTATGGGACACAACAAAGGAAGTCCTGACAGGAAAATATATAGCGGTACAAGCCTTTCTCAAGAAACAAGAAAGGTCTCGGGTACAAAACCTAACCCAACACCTAAAGGAGCTGGAGAAAGAACAAGAAAGAAACCCTAAACCCAGCAGGAGAAGAGAAATCATAAAGATCAGAGGAGAAAACAATGAAATAGAAAGCAAAAAAACAATAGAACAAATCAACGAAACTAGGAGCTGGTTCTTTGAAAGAATTAGTAAGATTGATAAACCCCTGGCCAGACTTATCAAAAAGAAAAGAGAAAGGACCCAAATAAATAAAATCATGAATAAAAGAGGAGAGATCACAACTAACACCAAAGAAATACAGACAATTATAAGAACATACTATGAGCAACTCTACACCAACACATCTGACAATCTGGAAGAAATAGATGCATTCCTAGAGGCATATAAATTACCACAACTGAACCAGGAAGAAATAGAAAACTTGAACAGACCCATAACCAGTAAAGAGATTGAAAAGGTCATCAAAAATCTCCAAACAAACAAAAGCCCAGGGCCAGACGGTTCCCGGGGGAATTCTACCAAACATTTAAAGAACTAATCCCTATTCTCCTGAAACTGTTCCAAAAAATAGAAATGGAAGGAAAAGTTCCAAACTCATTTTACGAGGCCAGCATCACCTTTATCCCAAAACCAGACAAGGATCCCATCAAAAAAGATAGCTACAGACCAGTATCCTAGAAGATCACAGATGCGAAAATTCTCACCAAAATACTAGCCAATAGGATTCAACATTACATTAAAAGGATTATTCACCACAACCAAGAGGGATTTATTCCAGGGCTGCAAGGTTGGTTCAACATCCACAAATCAATCAATGTGATACAACACAATAAAAGAAAGAACAAGAACCATATGATACTCTCAACAGATGCTTAAAAAGCATTTGACAAAGTACAGCATCCCTTCCTGATCAAAACTCTTCAAAGTGTAGGATAGAGGGCACATACTTCAATATCATCAAAGCCATCTATGAAAAACCCACTGCAAATATCATTCTCAATGGAGAAAAACTGAAAGCTTTTCCTCTAAGGTCAGGAACACGGCAGGGATGTCCATTATCACCACTGCTATTCAACATAGTACTAGAAGTTCTAGCCTCAGCAATCAGACAACAAAAGGAAATTAAAGGCATCCAAATCGGCAAAGAAAAAGTCAAACTATCACTCTTCGCAGACGATATGATACTATATGTGGAAAACCCAAAAGACTCCACTCCAAAACTGCTAGAACTTGTATAGGAATTCAGTAAAGTGTCAGGATATAAAATCAATGCACAGAAATCAGTTGCATTTCTCTACACCAACAACAAGACAGCAGAAAGAGAAATTAAGGAGTCAATCCCATTTACAACTGCACCCAAAACTATAAGATACCTAGGAATAAACCTAACCAAAGAGGCACAGATTAGAAGAATAAATATTGTGAAAATGTCTATGCTACCTAAAGCAATCTACACATTTAATGCAATTCCGATCAAAATACCATCCATTCTTTTCAAAGAAATGGAACAAATAATCCTAAAATTTATATGAAACTAGAAAAGACCTCGAATAGCCAAAGGGATATTGAAAAAGAAAGCCAAAGTTGGTGGCATCACAATTCCGGACTTCAAGCTCTATTACAAGTCTGTCATCATCAAGATAGCATGGTAGTGGCACAAAAACAGACACATAGATCAATGGAACAGAATAGAGAGCCCAGAAATAGACCCTGAACTCTATGGTCAACTAATCTTCGACAAAGCAGGAAAGAATGTCCAATGGAAAAAAAGCAGCCTCTTCAATAAATGGTGTTGGGAAAATTGGACGGCCACATGCAGAAAAATGAAATTGGATCATTTCCTTACACCACACACGAAATAGACTCAAAATGGATGAAGGACCTCAAT
>NC_081565.1:50998656-51022793 GCF_022355385.1 Mustela nigripes
AAAAGGGATATTGAAAAAGAAAGCCAAAGTTGGTGGCATCACAATTCCGGACTTCAAGCTCTATTACAAGTCTGTCATCATCAAGATAGCATGGTAGTGGCACAAAAACAGACACATAGATCAATGGAACAGAATAGAGAGCCCAGAAATAGACCCTGAACTCTATGGTCAACTAATCTTCGACAAAGCAGGAAAGAATGTCCAATGGAAAAAAAGCAGCCTCTTCAATAAATGGTGTTGGGAAAATTGGACGGCCACATGCAGAAAAATGAAATTGGATCATTTCCTTACACCACACACGAAAATAGACTCAAAATGGATGAAGGACCTCAATGTGAGAAAGGAATCCATCAAAATCCTTAAGGAGAACACAGGCAGCAACCTCTTCGATCTCAGCAGTAGCAATGTCTTCCTAGGAACATCGCCAAAGGCAAGGGAAGCAAGAGCAATAATGAATTATTGGTATTTTATCAAGATCAGAAGCTTTTGCACAGCAAAGGAAACAGTTAACAAAACCAAAAGACAACTGACAGAATGGGAGAAGATATTTGCAAATGACTTATCAGATAAAGGACTAGTGTCCAAAATGTATAAAGAACTTAGCAAACTCAACACCCAAAGAACAAATAATCCAATCAAGAAATGGGCAGAAAACATGAACAGACATTTCTGCAAAGAAGACATCCAGAGGGCCAACAGACACATGAAAAAGTGCTCCACATCACTCGACATCAGGGAAATACAAAGCAAAACCACAATGAGATATCACCCTACCCCAGTCAGGATGGCTAAAACTAATAAGTCAGGAAATGACAGATGCTGGTGAGGATGCAGAGAAAGGGGAACCCTCCTACACTGTTGGTGGGAATGCAAGCTGGTGCAACTACTCTGGAAAATAGCATGGAGGTTCCTCAAAATGTTGAAAATAGAACTACCCTATGACCCAGAAATTGCACTACTGGGTATTTACCCTAAAGATACAAACGTAGTGATCTGAAGGGGCACGTGCACCGAATGTTTATAGCAGCAATCTCCACAATAGCCAAACTATGGAAAGAACCTAGATGTCCATCCACAGATGAATGGATCAAGAAGATGTAGTATATATACACAATGGAATACTATGCAGCCATCAAAAGAAATGAAATCTTGCCATTTGCGACGACGTATATGGAACTAAAGGGTATCATGCTTAGCGAAATAAGTCAATTGGAGAAAGACAACTATCATATGATCTCCCTGATATGAGGAAGTAGAGATGCAACATGGGGTATTAAGAGGGTAGGAGAAGAAAAAATGAAACAAGATGGAATTGGGAGGGAGACAAACCATAAGTGACTCTTAATCTCACAAAACAAACTGAGGGTTTCTGGGGGGAGGGGGAGTTGGGAAAGGGAGGTGGAATTATGGACCTTGGGGACGGTATGTGTTATGGTGGGTGCTGTGAAGTGTGTAAACGTGGCGATTCAGAGACCTATACCCCTGAGGATAAAAATATATTATATGTTTAAAAAAAAATTAAAAAAAAAAAAAAAGCCTGGAACAGATGATCTAGATCAGCTCTGCTCCAGGAATTGGTACCAACTCTTATTCCTCAGTACTTACTCCAAATACACATTTCCTACTTGCTATTTTCTTTGATGGCTGATCGAACTTCACTTATTCAGTAGCAAGGAGACCACTCACTTGTGGACTTAGAGTACAGGCAGCAAAAATAGCCCTCCAGCCATTTTTAACTCAAGCCCCCAGGCCATCAGTAAACTTGGCTACAAATAAAAGTCTTCAGGGAGGCTAAGTCTATTTTCATTTCTGAAGTGTTTTTGGGTGACAATGCCTCAGGTTAATAGAAGGTTTATTTCTCTAGGAGATCCCGCAAAAACGCAAAGGTTTAGGATGTTCCAGTCCCGTTAAATGCTATTTTTTAAAATAAATTTTTAAAAAGACATCTATTTATTTATTTGACAGAGAGAGAGAGAGATCACAAGCAGGCAGAGAGGCAGGCGGAGAGAGGAGGAAGAAGGCTCCCTGCCGAGCAGAGAGCCCGACGCGGAACTCCATCCCAGGACCCTCAGACCATGACCTGAGCCGAAGGCAAAGGCTTTAACCCACTGAGCCACCCAGGTGCCCCTGTTAAATGCCATTTTGTTCTCATCTCATTAAGAATAGTAGAGTGAGTTAGTAAAGTTCTCAAGTGAGTAAATTAGGTAATACAACAAATTAACTCATCTGCATTGGTTTAGGCATTGGAGTTCGTAACTTTTTATTAGCAGTAACAGTTTCTTACAACGGTTTTCAGAGAGGCTCTTTAGTCTACAAATTCTTTCCTCTAATAGTCCATAAAACCAAAATGGATCAGAATTTTTTCCAAGATTCTGGCCTATGAAAACATTTAATCATATACTTCCATCTATACAAGTATTAATCATCATAATTCATAATCCAGGATGCTTACTATTCTCGATGCTGCTTTCTGTTGAAGAAATTAAAGTTTAAAAAGTTAAGAGAAATTTCAGGGGACAGAATGCAAGTTATCTCCAGTAATAGGACCCCAAACTCCAAGTTCTTTAATTTTCAGGGACTTATACCAAAGTACTCTTCTTCCCTTATTTTTATTAGTGTTAAGGAGCAAGCTATTTTGTTAACCTTAACAATTTTGGAAGTGGATATGCTCTGTGACCCAATGACTGATTTGCTTAAAGAATAAAATTTTCCCTATTTAGTAAGTATACTGTTTGCTATTATGACTGAGACAATAAATTCTCCCATTGAAAACTGTTTGTAGCAGAAAAATTAGGGAAAAAACTGATTTAACATGCAATTTAAACTAAAATAATGTATAACCTAAATCCTTATTTTCCCAAATTGATATTGCCTGCATCATAGAATTATCATTAAATAGAACAAAAAGTGATAAAACACATATGCAGTACCTCAAAGATGTTAGATGGTATAGAAATCATAAAAGTTGATACAATCCTTACCTGTAGTTAATCAAACACATATATAAATGGCAATACAAATGTAGAAAAACAATTAAAACTTCCCCCTACAGAAGGAACAATGTGGTCAGGGTCATGAATTCTTAGTTGGTCCTTGTGGTTCTGTACCTCCCATAACCCACTCCCTGGTTGTGTCTTGCTAATGGCTTTAGCAGAAACTACCTGGCATCATGAGGTTTGCTTGTAGTTAATGTAAACTTGTTATAGGTACTTGCCGTCATCTGACTAGGTACTGATGTATTACTCCTATTGTGGTCTGCGTTATAAATGCTTGTAAGATGTGGAATAAAATTGGCACTGTTGGACATCAAAAAACAACAACAAAAAAAACTTAGATAAATGGCTACATGCTAAGAGGAAGAAAACACACAAGCTTACTTTCATTTCTCTTGATGGGTGTGTATCCTCCAGAGAAGCCCTCCACATTATTAGGTTTTGTGTATGAGACTAATGATTTGTTAAGGGAACCTCTGGGAAAATATGACTTCCCTGTGCTCAAAGTTTTCAGTTTTCTCTCTTCATCATTGTCTCCTCTACACATTCCTCTCAACCTACCACTGAGGGTAACCGATTTTATCTTTTCTGACAATGAAATGAATACTATGAAATAATACAACTTAATAAATTGGTTAAAGGAGGACAAATGGGAGAGAAGGCAAAAAAACAACAACAAAAAACAACTGGATAGCATTTCTACTTGTTTTCTTAGTTTCTCCATACTTTTACACCATTCAGAACCATTTACCCACCCAAATAGTTAAAAGTTAAATGGGCTGGGATGGTATTTATTTATTTATTTATTCTTTTTTAAACATTTTATTTATTTATTTGACAGACAGAGATCACAAGTAGGCAGAGAGGCAGGCAGAGAGAGAGAGAAAAGAGGAAGCAGGCTCCCTGCAGAGCAGACAGCCCGATGTGGGGCTCGATCCCAGGACTCTGGGATCATGACCTGAGCTGAAGGCAGAGGCTTTAACCCACTAAGCCACCCACGTGCCCCTGGGATGATATTTATATTATGATAGAAAAATATGCCTACAAAGCTTAAAAATAGTTCCACTGAATAAAAACTATGATTTTTTTTTTAAACTGCACAATCCAAAGTGGGATATCATCGTATACAACTCCTTAAGGTTCAATAATTTAACACTTCTGGCTCATTTCTCATGTGGCAGGCAAGTTGCCTTCAAACTTCATGATCCCCTGTGCATTCTCAACATTAACTAACTTAAACAAGACTATCTTTATGTATGAACGAACAAGAATAAACTGTATGCTATTAAATGTTCTTACTGGCTTTTTCATAAAAGGAATGGTTCCCTGGCCCTGTGGGTGTGTGCTTCTGTGTCTATGTCTGCACATTCAATATTCTCCAATGAATACTAATAGTCTGAACTGACAATAAAGAGATATGTTTATTGCAGCTTTATTTATAATAGTAAAAATTTTTTAAAAACAGTAGTAAAAATTTTAAACAAAATACATTATCGACACTGGAAATACGGTTAAATTATATTATTATTTCCAAAGTAGTTATATGTCATGATATTGTTTTAATATAATGTAGTAAAGTAATGAAGTTAAAGATATTAGTGTATCCACAGATATGTCAAAATGCATTTTAAAAAACTAAGAAAATATTTGAATGTTAACAATATTTGCCTCTTAGAGATGGAATTAGTAAAAAAAAAATTGTGTTTTTATGAATAACTACACATAGACTAGCAAGGGAAAAATAACTGTAATGTTTACTAACCACAGGCAAAATTTACAAAATATAAATAAATAATCAAGAAATTCTGAATTGAGTTGAGTAGTTGAGTATACTAATAAAAACCTTATGAATAGGGGTGCCTGGGTGACTCAGATGGTTAAGTGTATGGCTTCAGCTCAGGTCATGTCTCCAGCGCCTGGGATCAAGTCCTACAACAGGTCCCAGCTCAGCAGGGAGTTTGCTTCTCCTTCTCCCTCTCCCACTACTTTTGCTCTCTCTTTCTGTCTATCAAAAGAATAATACCAAAGGAACAATAACTTTTAAATTAAAATACTACAATGAGAATTAAAATTTCAGAAAGAGTATCAAGTCAAAAATTAGTCAAGTTCCCTCCTATACTACACCCCTAAGAGGTAACTTCTGAGGAACAAGAAAAAAGGAAAAGGAATTCAAAGCAGAAAAAAAAAAAGGACAAAAAGGAAACTAGACATAAAAGAAAGTAAGCCAGATCTTTAAAGCAGCAGATGTCAGTTTGCTCTTTTTTTCCCACCTCTATACTATTCATAAGCACAACATATTCCCATCACCTTTCTCATTATCTAGAATGATTTTTGGAGCAGATGGTCTTAATCCTGGGCAAATGTGTGTGTCAGGTTTCAAAAAGTATCCCAGATCAAGGCTGAAGTTATGACAAGTTCTCCAAATTGGAGTGATAAGCTCTACCTCTCCAAATTTAGTAAGGGTTTTGACTAGGGAATTTATGGCTTGAGGTAGAGTTCATATAAGAAGAGTTATTAAGAAACTAATTCATTTCGCTGAAGTCTTGTCTTCTCAGAATAAATATCACTGGTATCACTTCATCAAGGAGAGTCTCTAATCCCTAACCTAGGACAGGAACAGGCCTCAGGTATGTACTTCTACCATTACAACATACATCATTCTTACTCCTCCTACTCAGTATCAGTGAGCAATTAGCTTTTATGTTGTAAGATGTAAAGAATAAAGGCAGTAAAAAGACCACCTATGCAGATAACAGGGGACAGTGTTTAGGCAGCGAAAGCAAGTGCAAAGACCTTGAGGTTTGGATGTTCAAGGGAAAAGGCAAAATTAAGTGTGGCTGCAGTGGAGAGATTAAGAAGAAGAAATGGCAAAGATGAGATCAGAAAGGTGATGCAGAGCCAGATCATGTATGGTCTCCCAGGTTGTAGTAAGAACTTGGGTTTTTTACTTTTATGAGACAGGAAACCACTGGAGGGAGCTGAATAAAGGATTTAATTTGACTTAGGAAGTTAAAGCAAAAACATCCAGGCATCTGTGTTGAGAATGGACTCAAAGGGGATTAAGGTCAGGAGCACAGAAACAAAGTGGGAAACTACTGCAGTAGCCCATGTAATACATGAGAGTGGTTTGGACAGAATGGTGACAGCACATTCTTTCGCATAGTGAAAGTAGCAGAAATTCAAACACATACTGAAGGCAGAGTGCACAAGAGTTTAGTTTTGAAGATGTGAAGTCTGAGATGCCCATTAGGCATCTAGTTAAGAAGTTAAGAAATGTTAAGGAGATAATTACATATATTCTTTCCTAAAGTTCAGTTTAGAGATGCAGAGTAGATAATCAAATTTGGGGGGCATCAGCATATGGACAATTTTGATTTTGAAAGCCCAGGTGACTGAATAAAATCAACTAGGGTGTGAGTTTAAACACAGGAAAAAAAAAAAAGACATCCTAAGATTTGGGCCTGAGACATAACATTGAGGTGATACGGAGACAAGGAAAAATCCAGAAAGGAACTGAAAAGGAACAGCTAGAACGGAAGGAAGAAAGTGACACAACTGGAAGTGCCTGCAAGCCAAGAGGGATAGAAAAAAAAGGAAGTATTTTCTAGGCACAGAGAGTCATTAATTGAGACACATGTTGCCAATAAGTGAAATAAGATAAAGATTGATATATGATCATTGAACTGAGCGATGTGGGGGTGACAGGTAAATCTGAAGAGAAATTTTAGCAGAGGGAAAGGGACAAACACTTGACTGGAGCTGGTTCAGTAGAGAAGAGGACGGGAGTGAACTTTGGGAAAAAATAAGTCTTTCAAGGAATATTGCTGGAAAAGGAAAGAAAAGAAGGAAGGGAAGAAAAGGACTATAGTGAGGTCAATACATGTTTCCTATTGTGTATTTTGTTCTCTCCCCCTGATCAGAAACATACCACCCTATTTGTATGTGAAGAGGAAAAAAATGATGCTATAGAAGAGAGGGGAAACATCTTCTGTGGACAAGTTCATAACAACAAAAAGTTGGAGAGGGAAACTTTAATAATCCTAAAACTAGAATGTAAATCCACACTATATATACTCATGCTAGAAGACTAAGAGGAGCAGGAGGAGAGCCAGAGCTCGATGGACTGTCATGGAAATACATCCAAGGCATATCACTTAAAAAATGACAAGTTTAAGCACAGTAAGGATAGTGTAAGTTCATAAATATTAAAATTATAATATGCCTACATTTGTGGTATGTGTGTACGTACACATACACACAGAGTCCCTAATGCAGGAAAATCTAGAATGACTACTCAAATGACTACCCCTGGGGAGGGGATGAAATGAGCTGGGGTGAGTGGAAGGGTACTTGAATCTGTTAGACTACCACTATCAGGACTTCTGTAGTATTATTTCAATAGCTTATAATAATGTGTTCTTGTAATGGTTGCATACTTAACAAAATGACTTAAAAATATTCCGTTCTTCTAGAGATACTCTTGGATATATTCAAATATTAAGAGTGGTTGCTTCTGAAGCAAGGGCTTTGGGTACAAGTGCAGAAGACTACTGTTTTGTCTCATACACTTGTGTGTTATTTGAAAGTTTATTACGAGCACGTAAGTAATACTTTGGTAACAATTATTTTAGTTAAAAATGCTTAAGTACTCAGTTGTTCAAAATGATGTAGAATCTGCAAAAGTTCTCACGTAGGTTATAAAAAAGATGACTGCTCTCTGCAGAGGTTGCTAAGGAAAAATCAACAAAAAACAATTAAGGCTGAAACATTTTATCTCAAATTTTTAGTTAACTATTAAAAAAAAGTACTTAGCACACAAGATTGAAAAATGAAATAGCAAAGAAAACAATGCCTTTTTCCTCCTCTTTACCAAGTTCTTTCTTGCTGAGAGTAGAAACAGAAAAAGAAGTATTAGCACATAAAAAAAAGGGTATGAGGCTTATTTTCAAGCAACTTTAAAGACACATTTGAATATAAATTGTCATAGTGGGGGACTTTAAAGCAAAAATTAAGAGAGAAATGTTTGAGGTAAATATACAAGTGAAAAACATGAAAATAATTAAAGTTGCTAATAATAACCAGTATTTTAAGTCATTTTAGCAAGGGAAGCTAGTTTAGAAGCAAAAGTATACTGGGCAGTCCCACCACACAAAACAAAAAGGTGAAAAAAAAAAAAAAAGGTGAAGCTGCTCTCTTCCAAGTGGAGAGAACAGGCATTACCCTTTCACTTGACATTGGCCCCATCCTGGAATACAGAATACATAGTGAAAACCACTGTTCCAAAGCATTATTTAAAAATATACATTTAGGGGTGCAAGAGTGGCTCAGTCGGCTGAGCGTCCCACTCTTGATTTTGGCTCAGGTCATGATCTCATGGCTGTGGGATCAAACCCCACGTGGAGCTCTGTGATCAGTGGGAAGTCTGCTTGTCTCCCTCCCTCTCTTGCTGCCCCTCCTCCCTTGCTCTCTTAAATAAATAAATACATCTTTAAAAATATATACGTTTAAAGTTTACTTAATATTTACTATTACTACTGACATAAAATGTTAATTATAGATACTGGATTTTCATGGTCCTTTTTTAGGAGAAGAGTGAGTTAAACAGAAAAAACAACACAGATTGCCCTATTTAACCACACTCTAAGCTTTGGCTGCCTCAACTATTACAACCAAATAAAATCAATCTTGTAAGACTGACCAATACAGAAACTAAATTATTTCTATAAATAATCTGGTACACTACACAAAAAAATAAAAGTGTTTTTGTTTTTTTTAATTACTAGCCATAATTATTGTTGCTGAGTCAGTCAGCATACCTAAATAGCTGGGTAAGCCTTCTGGAGAGGCTCCTAAAACAACTGTAAAGTAAAATGACTATTTAAAAGAAACACACAGGGGCACCTGGGTGGCTCAGTGGATTAAACCCTCTGCCTTCAGCTCAGGTCATGATCCCAGGGTTCTGGGATCAAGGCCTGAATCAGGCTCCCTGCTCAGCAGGGATCCTGCTTCCTCCTCTCTCTCTGCTTGCCTCTCTGCCTACTTGTGACCTCTGTCTGTCAAATAAATGAATAAAATCTTTAAAAAATAAAAAATAAAAATAAATAAAAGAAACACACAAAATAGAGAAAAATCCTTGGAGAGTATTGATCCTGAGGACCTCATCAGCATACCCAACTGTGTTTGTGCAGGTTGGCCAATAAAATAATACACAAAATTCTAAAATGAAAGACTGCTTTAGGTCATAAACTAGAAACATAATTGATGAATAATTTCTCGTAATAGAAGGCTATGTAATTCTAATCCCCCTAGTCCTTCCTGGTTTGGGAGTTACAGTCAGGTATGTTTTATAGTAGATGTCAAAATTCCAATTTATAAAAACAATATCCCATAAAGCAAATTTGCTTCTACATTTTAAATATTTCAGCTTTAGTGGCCATAAAGAAAAGTCAAAAAATTTCAAATATTACCAGATTGAATTATATTTCATTTTTAATTCTGAAGAACCATAAAGAAGGGAATAGTAAAGAAGTGTTGAAATTGGAAAAAATTTGAATTCTATATATTTTTAGAAGTTCATACATATAAATTTACATTTTTATGACAGAATAAAAGCATACTTTTTGATATGATATACTTTCAGCTGTGTGAACATCTTCCTGATTCCTGAGGACTTTCTGCGTGTCCATATTCAGAACCTGAAGCTGCTGGATCAGCTCTGCCTGCTGGGCTGTATGCGCACTGTTCTGCTTGTAAAGGTTCTGCAGCTCCTGCAGCTCCTTCCTGTGCAAAGGAAGCAATAAATAGAGAGAGGCAGGAATAAAGATCATCTCAGCTAAATAACTGTATTCATTGAAGGTAACAGATCGTCTTCCAGTTCTCTCATCTACTGTTTTTCACTGCAGGCAAACATATTAATAAAAGAAATAACATATAAAGTATTTAATATTTCTCACATACACCTAGAAAGTATTGATGGAATGAATATGACTTTCAAAGCCAAATACTTATCAATTTTTTTTATAGTCTGATAGTAATAAAAACCTTGGATATACAGACATTATACCACCTTCTTATTGAAAGTAAGTTACACTTCAGTTCCAAGAACTGATACATACCGATGTCAACAACAGTCATCAGTTATGAATAGTGGGTAAGTCAGAATTTCACTGTACACTATACAGAACTTTAAATGCATTAAAAGGAATCCCAAAGGGCAAGTAAAGTTTCAAACCAAAGTTCCTTAAAGGTTTGTAACCTCAGGGGTTTGGACTGAGATTCCTGTGACTCTTCTAGTCCAGACTGAAGAAGAGATGGCGAGGCTGGGGAGCCAGAAGGAAGGAGAGCAAGACAAGGTAGACGCAAGTCCTTCTACCCCACCCAGGGTGCAAGTGCCAAGGAGGAGGATAAACGAACTGGGGGTGGCAGTAATGATGACACTAAGGGTCCAGGAAAACTGTGCTTCTGGGAAAGAAGTTACCAGAGTTCTGTGGGAGTGAATCTTAGGTGACACACATCGTATAAAACTGGAGTGTATTTTGTAGGTTCAGTTGGAAAAGAAAACCACAGAGATACATTTCACAGAAATATACTTTAGAATATGTATACCAGAGACTGTATTTTTTAATGGAACTTTTTAAAACTATTAACTTCAAACTGATAATTCATTCTCAGAAGTCTTAAAAGAAAGAAGGAACAAAAGAGATATGCAAATGGTTATTGAAAACAGATAAAAATCCACATGGAAGAATGGCTCTGCTTTTTAGAGGTTTAGAATATTGCTTTTCAAATACAACAACAACCCTTGCACCCATACAGATAGCTGAACATGCACCACCTGTCTCAGTCCTTTCTGACCACTACAGCAAAGTATCAGACCCTGGGTAGTTTTACAAACAATAGAAATTTGTTTTTCATAGTTCTGGAGTCTGGAGGTCAATGATCAGAGTGCAAAGTAAGGGCCCTCTTCTTAGTAGTAGACTTCCTGTTGTATCTTCACAGGGTAGACAGACATTAGGGAGCTCTGGAGGTCTCTTTTATAAGAATACTAATTCCGGGACGCCTGGGTGGCTCAGTTGGTTAAGCAGCGACCTTCAGCTCAGATCATGATCCCAGCATCCTGGGATCGAGTCCCACATCAGGCTCCTTGCTTGTCAGGGAGCCTGCTTCTCCCTCTGTCTCTGCCTGCCACTCTGTCTGCCTGTGCTTGCTTGCTCTTGCTCCCTGTCTCTGACAAATAAAGACTTAAAAAAAAAAAAAAAGAACACTAATCCCATTCAGGAGGACTGTATCCTCACCACCTAAACACCTTCCAAAGGCCCCCTTCCTAACACCATCACATTATTTATTAGAATTTTAACATATTCATTTTGGGTGGATAAAAATATTCAGATTATAGCATTATCTTTCTGTAACTCTTCTAAAAAAACAAAACTTGCAGTAAATAACAGCTCAAAATCAGGAGAGGAGAAACAAGAGAATCAATAATGGCACAATGCCTGCAGGATAGGTAATGCTCAAAGAGAAGGGGAGAAGAGACCCACAGTAGTAATGCTTGCTGAGTACTACGATTTTTCAAGAATAACACTGGTAAAAACTATGGAAGAAGATAGGCTAAAATTCTATCAAGGTAAATAGTCAAAATATACGTTAGCGAGGAGACCTAAGGAAAGATTGCATTTAGAATGGGGACATGATAAAGATAAAAAACACCATTTTTTTGGTGTAATGTGAAACAAAACAAATTCACTTCTCCAATGCTAGAAGACATTTGTTATTTCTTAAAGAAAAGATCACTATTTGGCTTGCATTTAAGGGTCATGTGGAACAAAATATATGTATCTTTAATCAGAAAAAAAACATACTCAAGGGGTACCTACATGGCTCAGTCAGTTAAGCATATGCCTTCAGCTCAGTCTTGATCACAGGGTCCTGGGATGGAGCCCGCTTCAGGATCCCTGCTAGTAGGGAGTCTGCTTCTCCCTCTGCCCCACCCCACACCCTGCTCATGCTCTCTCTCACTCTCCCTCCCTCATGTAAATGAATAAAATATTTAAAAAGAAAAAAAAGAACATACTCAAGAGTAGGGAAACACTCATACTATGAGGCACCTGAGGATTAAAAATCAACTAAGGGAACAGCATATCACTGTCTCTCATCTCATGCTATGTCCTGGGCACACTCCCAGTAAGTGGAGCAGAAGCATCATTTTACACTCTTACACTCTTCCTCTGTGTCTCCCCACGCCACCTTCTGAAAAGTAGATGAGATCAGGGTACACCAATATTGCAAATATGAAATGTGGAACTTGACCGGTATCAAAGTAAGCAACAAACAAAGCTTACAAAAGGCATACCTCTAGACCACTGGCAAGCACTGAATTTGTCTAGATCTTTCCTTATTTGGAAACGAGTAAAGAAAAACAAACTGGACTTATTAAAAAAAGAATATTAAGAACTAAGAAAAAAGGAATTTTATTATACATACTCAGAGGAAAAGTATACCTCTGAGAAGTTATTGAAGGAATTAGAAGGAAGGTCTAGAAAAAGTATGAATAAGAAATTATCACATCTCTCTCCACATCCTCGCCAGCATCTGTCATTTCCTGACTTGTTGATTTTAGCCATTCTGGCTGGTGTGAGGTGATATCGCATTGTGGTTTTGATTTGTATTTCCCTGATGCCGAGTGATATGGAGCACTTTTTCATGTGTCTGTTGGCCATCTGGATGTCTTCTTTGCAGAAATGTCTGTTCATGTCCTCTGCCCATTTCTTGATTGGATTATTTGTTCTTTGGGTGTTGAGTTTGCTAAGTTCTTTATAGATCCGGGACACTAGTCCTTTATCTGATATGTCGTTTGCAAATATCTTCTCCCATTCTGTCAGTTGTCTTTTGAACCCTCCTACACTGTTGGTGGGAATGCAAGCTGGTGCAACCTCTCTGGAAAACAGCATGGAGGTTCCTCAAAATGTTGAAAATAGAACTGCCCTATGACCCAGCAATTGCACTATTGGGTATTTACCCTAAAGATACAAACGTAGTGATCCAAAGGGGCACGTGTACTCGAATGTTTATAGCAGCAATGTCCACAATAGCCAAACTATGGAAAGAACCTAGATGTCCATCAACAGATGAATGGATCAAGAAGATGTGGTATATATACACAATGGAATACTATGCAGCCATCAAAAGAAATGAAATCTTGCCATTTGCGACAACATGGATGGAACTAGAGCGTATCATGCTTAGCGAAATAAGTCAAGCGGAGAAAGACAACTATCATATGATCTCCCTGATATGAGGAAGTGGTGTTGCAACATGGGGGCTTAAGTGGGTATGAGAAGAATAAATGAAAGAAGATGGGATTGGGAGGGAGACAAACCATAAGTGACTCTTAATCTCACAAAACAAACTGAGGGTTGCTGGGGGGAGGGGGTTTGGGAGAAGGGGGTGGTATTATGGACATTGGGGAGGGTATGTGCTTTGGTGAGTGCTGTGAAGTGTGTAAACCTGGTGATTCACAGACCTGTACCCCTGGGGATAAAAATATATGTTTATAAAAAATAAAAAATTATATTAAAAAAAAAAAAGAAGTACTTAAAAAAAAAAAGAAATTATCACATCTCTCTGGATTATCAACAGAAAGACAAGATGTGAAGATGATCTTAATAAAGTTTCTGTAAAAGTGGGGACTTTTTTGGTTACTACTATAAACAGTGCACCTAAGACAGTTCCTGTCCCTTATTATATTTGTTAGTGTGGCAGACACATCTTACGCTTATGTTCAGATTCAGCCTATACCTGACCCTTAACAATCTCATTCGCTTGCTCTGTCTCAGCTTATTAACTACCACTTCCACCTATGAAATGTACAGAGCTCATCTGGCTCCATCACTTGAAATCCACCAGCTGCATTCCTAGCATGTTTGTGCCATTTCCAGGTTAGGATAAATGCTACAACACAGGCATGGCATAGCAACTTTTACCAAAGAGAACACGAGAAGAAACCAGATAGATAACTTTCTCGCTTTCTCTTTTTCCATCTAATGGATGGCTCTAGAGCATGGTTTCTCTCCCACAGTCTGTCAAGAATCAAACTGGGTAGCAAATTCAGTGCACCTGCTGTCTCTTCAGGGCTCACCATGAAGCAGGAGCCAGCACAATAATGCATTTCCTTGAATCACTTTTTATCCTTGCCTGTCTCCTCCTCCTTCTCTTACTTTCCCCTGGAATTCAATCTCCCAAGTAAGTAATCAGGACTTAATGCTTCCCTCAGGCTCTGTTTTCTAGGATATATAGCATAAGATAGTTATTAAATGGATGAAATGAAAATCATAACATAAAGATAGCTAAAAAAAAAAGATGCTATGATAGTATCAAAACACATAATGAGAGCATTTATAAGGAAAATAAAAGCTATGGAAAATAAAATTAATTGGTAGTATCAAACCTGAGAAGTTCCTGTAGGCATGGATGAAAAGGAGTAAGGGGAGGTGTGGCTTGAACTGACACAGTGCTGAGAACAAACATTTTCTCCTATCTCAAGAAGAATGTTAAGTTCTGTTAAAAAATACTGGGTTCCTAAAAGATAAATCCAGTGATCTTTCAGTTACAGTGATGCTATCTACGGGATTGAGTGGAGCATGGGATAAATTAGGAATATCCCTGTGGAGATCAAGTTTGATACCAAAGACTGACAGAGGGTTTCAGGCAGCTTCTCTAGGTTATTTTGCAGTTTAAAAAAAACCTTGTCTTGATGGTTTACAAAAACAGAGATTTACTGCTTGTTCACATTGCAGGTGGCCTTCTGCTCTTCTAAGACATACTGCAGCCTTGGACTGCATTAGAAATATGACACTCTGGTGGCAGAGGGCAAAAAGCAAAGGCAAATCAGGGAATGACTTTTAACACATTAGGACATGGCATATGTTACTTTCACCCTTGTCCCACAGGCCAAAATAAATCACATGGCTAAAGCTGATGCTAATGCGGGAGAAAGCGTACCCTAGCAACAGGGCAAGCCCTGATGAAAACAGGCCCCTGAGATGAATCAAAATAAGTACAGAAATGAACACATCAAAAGTAAAAAGTTTAGTGATGAACACTGAAGCAAAACACAGGACTAATCCTAAATATCTTTGGTCACTGTGGTTATAAATGCTATATCTCTTGAGACCCAAAATCAGGGGGAATGAAAACTGTTGAATGTAATGTTCTATTTTCCAAAGTTTACATAGCAGCGTGTCAAACAAAATAAAGATGATATGTAGTTTTAAGAAAAATGACATTGACCTCCAAAGTTTTACATGTCATTCTGGTCCTAGCTTTAGAGAGAGAGTGAGAGTGGTATTTATAGAGAAAATATTTAATTTCTCTCAATTTCACATCAGTGTCTTATTCCATTATATCACCAAAAACTAAAGTCTACTTTTTAAGAGAATATATTCAACATAGTCCTTTTTCTCTAAAAACTTTTGTCCACTTAATCTTCAACCTATAAATACCAATTAAGGAAATCTAGGATGATTCTCACAAAATTTTAATGGTTATTACTTCTCCAGAGCTGTATTTTAAGTGTAATACTTTTCCTCTATCTTCTTTGTACTTCACTGTACTGCATAGATTTTTTAAATAATTCATATGTGTCATTATAGCAAGTAATTATATACTTGCTGTTTATTATCATAAAAATGTAAACAAAGATAAAGAACAGCAATATTAATTTCATAAGAATTCAAATCCATGGCAAAAAAAAATTACAAACAAAAAAAGTAAAATTCACAGTAAAAAAAAAAGAACTGTGAACACTTTACCCGTGAAATGATAGCACATCAAACAAGTACAGCAAAAAACTAAAAGCGATAAAAGTAAAATCAGTTGGAAACTATATGAGAAGGAAATACTCCATTTAAAACAGTAAAAAAAAAAAAAAAAAAACCAGCTAGAAATAAATTTAACAACAAATGTCAAAACCCTTTGGAAACTTAAAACATCTTCTAAGGACACAAAGGTACTGAAAGAAATGGAATGGCATACCATCCTCTAAGATAGGAAGACTGGCATCACTAAGATGTCTCAGGCTTACTTATAAATTTGATGCTCTAACCAAATACTAAACAAGAAATAAGGAAGTTCACTCTAAATTTTTTGCCAAAAAATTAATAAGCAATAAATGCCAGGAGAGCTCTGAAAAAGAACAGTGATGGAGAATGCACACCTTCTCTCCAAAGTTCACCATCTCTACCCTCTTATCTAGTCCTCTAGTCGAAGAGGCCAAGCTCCACAGACTGCATTATACTGGTCCCTTATCCTCCACCTCCGACTGAATTTGATTAGCTGGAGTGCTTGCTGGTAATGAAAGAGGGTCAATGAGAAAAAAAAGGTCCAGGAATTTCTTTTCCTGACTCCGTCTTTGCTGAGCCACAGGTGGCAGCGTCAATGTTTCTGTGCCTAAAGATACTTCTCCTAATATGCAGCCTCTCTCCCAGGATCATTTTTTTTTTTTTTTTAAGAGACCTGAAAAGAGCTTATCTCCTTGCTTCTTCTGGTCTGGGGGTGGTAACAGATTCCAGTTGTTGATAATCTAAATCTTAATATCTATTTGGAGAGAATTGACATCTTTATTATACTGAGCCTACTAAATCAAAAACTTTGTATATCCCTACACATATTAGATCTTTTATTTCTGTCAATAATGTTTTCTACTTCTCTGCATAGAAGTAATACACATCTTTCATTATACATACTTTTCACAGTTTTACTCACAGTTTTACTCATACTGTAAATTGTATTATTTCCATATATTAAGTCCATTTCCTTGTATTTTGCTGGCATAAAAGGTGCAACTGAATTTTATTCACTAACATTATATCTACCAAGTGTGCCAACCCCACTTATTAATTTGAACAATGTTTCTGTAAGTTGAGTTTTCTTTGTGAATTAATCATATTATAGGCAAATAATAAGGTCTTTTCCTTTCAGTTCCAGTCCTTACATCTTTTATTTTTATCTTGCCTTACTTGATATTTCTGACTATGTGCTAGACGTTAGTGTAAAAAACTGTGGATATAATTTGAGGACATAATTACTACATCATCTTACAGAAATAATTTACACTTACTTCTGCTATGTCCCTGGGAACACTAGCAATCCAGGTTATTAATCCAATTTCAGAATTCTGACTTTGATGATATTTCTAACCCTCCAGATTATGACTGTACTATCCTAACTTTTATTTTGTTTTATTTTTATAGAAGATTTGTAAGTAATTTCTTAAGAAAAATTCCCAACTCATTAACGATAGCCTACGTCCATGTAATTTGGCCCACCCTCCATGCAGCCATTTAGCTACCCTCTATGTAATCATAGAATCGTTACCTATTCAGGCAAAAATTTTAATTAGGAAACTTAGTTGGCTAGCACTTTTATGCAAGTATGCAAGTTCTAAGTATATACTCAGATGTTCTATATGCATTATAGACATAACCTTATTATATATGTGCTTATATACTTATTTATACACTGACTCAGGGTAAAAATCATTTGAGGTAGTTCCTAACAACGTTGTATATCACAGAGGATGACACGAATATTCAGTAAGTATGCAAATGGATGAATTCCAAAGAAATAAACCCATGAAGAAATAAAACAGGTCAACTCTGTCATACACTAATAAGGAAAAGTGTATCCAAATAAGAAAGTGCCTAGAAGACTTCTCTGACAATTATGGTTTTGTGTGTTTTTTGTACAATATAGAGATTCAATAAAATGATACTGGTACATTGTAATTATCACCACCCCCCTGTGAGAAATAAAACTGATAAAGGAAAGTAGACATACAATATACCAAACAGGTAACCCTTCCTCAGGAGAAACACTGCAGAAACCTCAACTATCCCCCTATTGTGAGGATTTGAGTCATGGTCCTCTGTTCCAGACTTCTGAGTCTAGATTATTTTCTCCTCCTCGTAAGTCCTTATAATCAAGCTTTTAAAATTACACATGGTAATTACACATTATTTTACCATTGTGTAAGAAAATGTCCATCTGTGAATATTATTGCCTTATTTACTATATAGCTTATAGCTCTTATACTAAATTCAAGTACACAAAGGGGAGAAGTTTAGTAGAAAACGTGATTATTCAAATGCCATGCACTTAACACTACATTGCATCCTAGAATATATCCTATGTTCCATCCAAATCATACCCTAAAATAGAAAGATCATTGTTGGAATATTATGTGCAGTTACAGGTGCTATATTTTAAGAAAAATATTGACAATATAGATACTAATGATATGGAATGCATTCAGAAATGCAACTGAAAATAGGGTAACACCTATGAAATATATATATGAAAAATTATGAGAAATAAGAGGAGTTAATTAACTACTGAAAAGATAAAGTTACAGAAGGTAAAGATATTATTTGAAGATTATTTGAAAATAATCTTCCATTATTTGAAGATCTAGGCTACAGAATAGAGATTAGATTGTTTCTGAGATGCTCTAGATAAGGATTCAAGATAAATGGGATTACAAGATAATTGTAAAAAAGCAAATTTCAACTCAATAAATGAAACAATGTTCAAATATAAACAATATAAAGTGAAAAGAACAGTCTCAAAAAGTACCTCAACTTACAAAATGTACGTATCAAGCAATGACTAAAAGGCATATTATCTTACTGAGAAAAAGAGAGGAATAAATGATAATTTTAAGATTTCTACAAATGTATGATTCCATAACTATTTAAATTATTTTTATGACTTCATCAAATTATAGACTTAAAAAAAATAATTATACCATGAATAGATAAGCCAACCAGTCTGTCATCCTTAATTTTATACTTGTCCTCAATCCTATGATAAGATTTTAAAATTGTGATACAATGAATTTTTGCTTAGGTAATAAACTAATATATATATACATTAACTGCTATCTAACCAAAATCCTGCCCTGACATATCTATAGCTCTTGCAATGTACTAAATATATGTAAAGACATATAAATATATACTGAATAGAGAGATATACAAAAAAATGTATGTACATATCAAGTTTTAACCACACAAATATTATATAATACAAACACACAGAATTTATATATTACATATATAAATATCTCACATTTGTGTATTTAAATATATGATAGTATGACCAGAGAATGAAAATTTACTTACAGAAGCATATGATAAATTTTGATTGTATGATTTACTTTAACTAGTTTAAGTAAAAAATGCATATACGTATATATGTGTATACAGATAACATGTGTATATGAATGCATATACATTTATATATTTATGATTTGTTCTAACACCATTTTCTCATAGAGGTAACTGAAATAAGTTAATAGTATAAAATATTTCAAAACACTTAAAAACAAGTTTTTCAAATAATTCTACTTTGTGTTAGTATAGAAAGAAGATCTCATAAACTAGAACTATTTAGAATATAATAAAATAAAAAGTCAAATTGGATTTCTCATATATTGCCCATTAGAATAGTAATGAATATTAGATAACACCTGGCTGGGAATATTTTGGAAGGAAACAATGAATGAATGCACTGCCCTTGTTAAAAATGGAGACAAGGGGCTCCAGGGTAGCTCAGTGGGTTAAGGCTCTGCCTTCAGCTCAGGTCATGACCTCAGGGTCCTGGGATCGAGCCCCACATTGAGCTCTCTGCTCAGCAGAAAGCCTGCTTTCCCTTTCCCCCTGCTCTCTGCCTACTTGTGATCTCTCTCTGTCAAATAAATAAATAAAATCTTTAAAAATGGAGACAAGACTACTCTTTGAGAATGCTCTTTCCAATCTTTTGATTCTCTTAGTTAACTATTCCCAGTTTGGTATATATAATTCCAGATACTTTCAATACATAAACATATGTCCTCAAAGAAGACATACTCTTGTTATTTTTCAGTGCTAATAATATTCATATATGTCACCATTCTGAATAACTAATAACTTAATGTTAAATTTAAAAATTGAATATACTTGCCTGACAAGGGTAATATCCATATCCTTCTGGTTAAGTTCAGTCTGTTTATTATTCAACTGCAATGACAGAGCATTATATTTACTCTGTGATGCTTCAATTTCTTTCTTTGCTTCAATTAAATTGTCTTCAAAGGCCTAAATCAGAAGACTTATATCACAATCAAATATAATAAGTATCAAACAAATAAATATAAATGAAATGTATTATATTTAACTAATCTACAAAATGACAGTAAAAAATTTATAGTGTTTTCAATTTTATGTTTTCACTTAACTAAAAAAACTTTAGTACAAACAGTAACTTAAATACCAGTCATAGTTTACTTTTTTTCCAGAAAATAAAAAAGTATTACAGCTTTCTGGCACAAAAGTTAAGAATTTGAAGCAATTAAATATGAAAACCTATGTACAAATATACTTATTAAAATTACAATGGAGAAATCCCTGTATAATGAAAAAGCATCAATTATGTGAATAAAAATGAGTTCATTTACATAAATAGTACTTGGGACAAACACTATATATTTCATAATTCCTCTATTTTAGATGTATACACATAACTACACCAGGAGAAAAAAAGACAATACTGCAAAAATATCAACATAATTTTGTAATACTTAAGATTTAGATAATGCCCAGTTCCCCTGATCATGATGAAATTTTTCCTCAAGTTTTTTAAAGTTGGCGTTTTCCTCCAGATAATTGGTTTTTTATCCATTTTAAAACTATTTCAAAATTAATGTTATTTTCTAAAGATGTATTTTCTCCAAAATATATTATAAAACTCTGATTGTTTTCATAAAGTATTAAATAAATATAATATCTAAAAATAGAGTATACCCACATAAATGCTATACATTCATTATTTGCAGAAGTGAGCACTAGGTTTTACATCAACCACTACTCTAGCCATGACCTCATACTTCATGTATTACCTTACCGTAGCTAGAGTAATATTTTGAAGATAAAAATACTGGCTTTCAGCTAAGAAAGCACTTTTGAGTATTTCTCAAATTTCCATTTATTACACAGGGCAATGACTGCTCAGTGGGGAGTCTGCATGAGATTCTCTTCTTCTCCCTGTCCCTCTGCCCTTCCCCCCACTCATGCATGCACACTTGCATGCACTCTCTCTCTCAAATAAATAAGTAAATCTTAAAAGAGGGTTGGTTAACTGTTTAAAACATTAAAATAACTACTAGGGGTACCTGAGTGGCTCAGTCCTCAGTTGGTTAACTGTTTTGGGCTCAGGTCATGATCTCAGGGCCTGGCATCAAACCCCATGTCAGGCCATACACTCAGCGGGGAGCCTAGTTGTCCCTCTCCCATGCTCTTCCTCCCAAATGTGCTCTCTACCTCAAATAAATACATAAAATCTTTAAAGAAACTTTAAAAATAAATGTAACTACCATATAATCCAGCAATCTCACTCCTTAGAGCAGGAGTATCTTGAAGAGATATTTGCACACCCACGTTCATACCAGCACTGCTCATAATAGCTTAGAGGTAGAACCACCCAGATGTTGAATGAATGGATTAAAAATGGGGTCTATACATAAAACAGAAAACAATGAATCCTTAAAAAGAAAGGAAATTCTGTCACATGCTACAACATGGATGAACTTTGAGGACACTATCATTAAAAATCATTATCATTAAAAAACAAAAAAAGATAAAATGAAAAGGTCTCATCCAATAAAAAATGCCAATAAAGTGATGTAAATTATTTTAAAACATTCAAATAAAAATGGAACTCCTGGTGATAAAAAGCAAAATTAACAAAATGAAGAACACAAAAAACTCACTAGTGTAGCTGAACATTTAACATGAGATGACAAAAATAAGAAAAAAACAAAGAGAAAATCCAAGAAAAAAAGAGTAACAAAAAAGTTAACAGCCCCAGAGAAATGTGGACACCACAAACTGCACCAACATCCGCATAATGGGACTACCAGAAGAACAGGCAAAAGAATAAAAAAAATAGAAGAAAAATTCAAAGAAATGATGACTGAAAAATTCCTAAATCTCATGAAAAAAATTTAATCTAAACATCTGTGAAGCTCAACAATCTTCAAGTATTGTACATGTATAAATCCACAAGCAAACATACAGTGAAAATACTGACAGCCAAAAACAAGAAAATCTTAAACACAAGAGAAAAACCATTCCTCATTTTCGAGAGACCTCAGTAAAATTAACTGACTTTTCTTCAGAAATAATGATGCCAGACACTGAGATAATAATTCAAAGTGTTCAAAGAAACAAATAACAAACAAACAAACAAAAAACACCTGACAACGCAGAACCATATATATACAGTAAAGCTATCATTTAAAACTAAAGGTGATAAGTGACATCAGGAACATAATACAGCTCCAAGCATTTTTCCCTGGCAGAAATATCAAAAAGAAAGCAGAAACTTTCAGAACCAATGTTAGAAAAACTATGGAATGCATTCAAAGGTTTACAACAACCAAGCAAATGCTGAGCTAAAAATAAAAGCAACTTAAAAATGGGACAAAAGATTTATGGAGTTTTCAGTTGCCCTTCCCACACTGTCTCCAGCAAGCTGACCATTTTAAAGACTGTGAATCTTAAAGTAGTGATATTCTTAGAATGGCAGGAGTCCATGTGCCCAGTTGGAGATCCTGGTTCCTGGTTTGAGAGGAAGCAGAACAGACTTTAGAGTAAACGAATATGTGTGTCTGTTCCAATTTATCTAAGGGCTACCTGAATTATAGATTCAAAGCCATTATGTCTGTTTGATCCAACTGGGATCAAAGACTGGATAAATGGAGGAGATAGCTCAAAAATATCAAAGGTTAACTAACAAACCACAGATGTGTGGTACAAAAGATTACTGGTTGAGGTATATAACAGAATGCCTCAGACATGGGAGCAAAAGCCTTGGAAGATTCTTGGGGACATTAGGACATTCAAAAATACCCACTGATTTGGGAGAGTTTAGAAAGCCACACAGAGGCTCAGAGAAAGATGCATGCTCAGAAAAGAGAAAAGAAGACCCAAAGTTTTACCCTTGGCTGAGCTCTGAGCTCACTGCAAATATGGATAAGTACTGAAGAAGAGTCTAAGCACAGAGACAATACAAAGACTGGGCGAGGGATTTGTTTTGTGTCTGTGGATGTGTGTTTTGTTGTTGTTGTTGTTGTTGCTTCTTTGTGTTTTGTTTTGGCTCCTGCCATTCAAGGAAAACTACAACACAATGGGGGGGGGTGAACAAAAGCTAAAGGATAGAAACCTCAGTGACCTTCCACAAGTGACCTTAAACTCTTACAAATATAGATTGGGAGATTATCTAAACAGACTACCATAGCCTTCAAACAATTAAAAAAGCAGCAAGACTTCAGAAAGGGGTAGAATCTGACTTCCAAAGTTATACTCAAATACCCAACTTTCAACAACAATAAAATATCACAAGGCATACAAAAATAAAATAAAACAAAAAACAAATAAAACATAAAAGTATAGCTTAACCAAAGGAACATACAAATTAACAGAAAACATTCCTGAGGAACCCCTGATATCAGATTTATAGCGCACACACTTTAAAATAACTATCCTAAATATCCTTAGAGAGCTGAAGAAAAACATGAAAAAAAGTTTAAAGGAAAACAATGTATAAACCAAAGGAATATCAATTAAAAAGGAATAAATCAGTAAAAGGAATCAAACAATTCTGGAGCTAAAAAGGTACAATAAAATGGATGATTCTCCAAAGCATCTAACAGATGCAGAGCAGGCAAAAGAAAGAATCAGCAAGCTAGAAGAAGAAATGTGTAAGATTATTGAAACACCAAAAAGAACATGAAGTGAACAGAACCTATCTGAAAACTTGGGACACCATTAACTAGACCAACATATACATTATGGGAATCCCAGAAAGAGAAGAGACTAAAGAGGAAGCAGAAATAATATCTGAAGAAATAATGGTCATGACATTCCCAATTTTGACGGAAGATATATATCTACAAATCCAAAGGCCCCGGGCGCCTGGGTGGCTCAGTGGGTTAAGCCGCTGCCTTCGGCTCAGGTCATGATCTCAGGGTCCTGGGATCGAGTCCCGCGTCGGGCTCTCTGCTCAGCGGGGAGCCTGCTTCCCTCTCTCTCTCTGCCTGCCTCTCCATCT
>NC_081565.1:51023193-51037802 GCF_022355385.1 Mustela nigripes
AAAAAAAAAAAAAAAAATCCAAAGGCCCAACAAACTCCCAAGAACAATCAACAGAGAGACCTACAAATTATAATCAGCCTTTTGAAATTCAGCCCCTGCAAAAAGAATCTTGAAAGTAAGAGTGCCTTGTCAAATAGAAGAGATCTTTAATGAGATTAATAACTAATTTCTCATCAGAAACCATGGATGCTAGAAGGCAATGAGATAACATATATAAAGACCTGAAAGTAAAGAAGTATCAACATACCCAGCAAAACTGTCCTTCAAAATTTAGAAAGTAATTAAGAAATTCATAGGTAAACAAAGGAAGATACAAAATGTATTTATTAATACGGGAGACTGAAGGAGTTCATTAATAGATCTGCCCTACAAGAAATGCTAATGGGAGTCCTTCAGACTGAGTTGAAAGGAAGCAAGATTGTAACTCAAAGCCATATGAAGAAATAAAGACCCCAGTAAAGATAAAGATAAATCCATAAGCCAGTATTATTATGTAATATTTGGTTTGCAACTTTACTTTTCATTTACCATATTTCAAAGAAAAACCCAACAAAATTATAGATCTGTGTTACAGGGCACACAATTTATAATGATGCAACTTGTGGCAACAATAATGTAAAGTGGAGGGAAAGAGCAATATAGATGAGTTTTAGTATTGATATTGTTTAAGATGGCATCAATTCAAATTATATTATTTTAAGTTCATGATGCTAAATATAAACCCATGATAACCACAAAGAAAATACATCAAGAGAACAGACACACAAAAAAAATAAGAAGGGAATCAAAATGTGCCACTATAACAAATCAACTAAATACAAAGGAAGACAGTAACTGAGGATATAAGGGAGAAAAACACCTACCAGACAACAGAAAATAAATAATAAAATGTCCGAAGTTAGTCAATCCTAGCTAGTAATTACTTTGTATATACATGGATTTAACTCTCTAATCAAAAGGCAGATATTGACAAAATAAAGAAAACATTATACAACAAAATATTGATTAAAACACTCACTTTAAATAAGTCAGTCAGAAAAAGATAAATACCATATAATTTCACTTATATGTGGAACTGAAGAAGCAAGCAAATGAACAAAGAAAAAAGAGACAAAAATATCCAGACACTTAAATACAGAAAACAAACTGATAGTTACCAAAGGAGCGATGGGTGAAATAGATGAAGAGCATTAAGGGTAGACTTATCATGAGGAGCACCAAGTAATGTACAGAATTGCTGAATCACTATATTGTACCTCTCAAACTAGTATAATACTGTATATTGATTATACTAGAGTTAAATTTTTTTTAAAGATTCACTTAGACCAAAAGACATAAACAGAATGAAAATGAAAGAATGGGAAAAGATAACCATGAAAATAATAAACAGTACTGGAATAGATATAAATATATTGGACAAAATATACTTTAAGTCAAAAACAGTTAAAAATGAATCAAATTGATTACAGAATCAATTTGTCAAGAAGATGTAACTATAAACCAAACAACAGAGCCCTTAAATTATAAAGGAAGCAATTACAGAATTGAAAGGAAAAATAGATCTCTACAGTAGTATTTGGAGAATTCAATACTCCACTTTAAATAATGACTAGAACACTTAGAAGGTCAACAAGGATGAAGAGGGCCTAAAAAACACTATAAACTAAGTAACCCTAACAAATGTTTATGGAACACACTACTCCAAAAGAGCAGAATATACATTTTTCTCAAGTACACATGGATAATCCTCCATAACTGACCATGTTAGGCCAAAAAACAATTCTTAATTTTAAAACATTATCATTATACAAAACATCTTTTCTAATCATAGTGGATTACAGCCAAAACTCAGTAACAGAAGAAAAATTTTAAAAAGTTAATATGTGTTAATATGTGGAAATTAAATAATATACTCAGAAACAATCCATAGGTCAAAGAAGAAATCACAAGAGAATCAGAAAATATTCAGAAATGAATGAAAGCAAAACAAAAATATTAATACAGCCTGCAGCAAAGGCAGTATTCAGAGGAAAATTTATAGCTATAAATGCCAATGTTAAAAAAGAAAACATATCTCAACTTAATAATCTAATTTTACCCCTTGAAGAAACAGAGAAGAAATATCAAAGTGAAACCAAACAGAAAAGAAGAAATAATAAAGATTAGTGTGAAAATTTTTTTAAAAGGTAACACCAAAACAATAAAGAATCAGTTAAAGCAAAGGGTGACTCTGAAAATAGCAACAAAATGAACAAACCTTTAGTTAGAATGACAAAGAAAAAAGAGAAAGAATGTAAATAACTAAAATCAAAAATCAAAGTGAAGTTACCACTACAAACTATACAGAAATAAAAAGGATTATTAGAGAATACTCTAAGCAATTTTACAACAATAAATTAGATGACCAAGACAAAACTGACATATTCTTAGAAACACACAAATCACCTAAACTCAAGAACAAATAGAAAACCTCAACAGATTTATAATAACTGAAGAGGTTTAATCAGTTATCAAAACTACCCAACATAAAAAATTCTAGTACCAGATTGCTTCACTGGTGAATTCTACCAAACATTTTATTTTAATTTTTTATGTATTTGAGAGAAAGAGAGAGAGAGAGCACAGCGGGGCAGAGGGAAAGAGAGAGAAGTAGACTCCCCACTAAATGCAGAGCCCAGCACAGGGCTCAATCTCACAACCCAAGGATCAGGACCCAAGCCACAATCAAGAGTTGGATGCTTAAACACCTAAGCTGCCAGACATCCCTCCACCAAACATTTTAAGAGAATGAATACCAATTCTTCTTGAACTCTTCCCAAAAATATGAGAGGAGGAAACATTTTCTAATTAAGGTTAGATTTATCTTGGCACCAAAGCCAGATAAAGACAAAAATATCCCAGCAACATAAAGTTGGTTTAACATCCCAAATCAAGTAACATAATACACCATACCCACAGAATAAAAGACTATATATATATATATATATATATATATATATATATAATCTCATTTCAAGAGATGTTAAAAAAAAAAAGCATTTGCCAAAATCTAAAACCCCTTCATGATAAAAACAACAACAATCAAATACTAGGGATAGAGGGATAGAGGGAAGCTTCCTCAATCTGATAGAGCAAATATCATACTTAAGGATTAAAGAGCAGATTCTTTCCCCATGAGATCAGGAACAAGAAACAGACGTCTACTCTTTTTTTCTATTCAGTTATATACTAGAGAGTCTAGCCACGGTAATGGGGAACAAAATGAAACAAAAGACATCCATATTGGAAAAGAAAAAGTAAATTATCTCTATCTGTAAATGACATGATCTTACACACAGAAAGTCCTAAAGAATCAACCTTATTGAACAACGTTGCAGGTATAAGATCACTATATAAAAATTAATAATTAGGAATGAACCACCCAAAAAGGAAATAAAGAAACAACTCCATTTAGAATAGCGTAAAAATTAAATATTTAGGAATAATATGTACCTGGGCACTGGGTATTATACACAACTGATAAATTATTGAACACTACATCTGAAACTAATGATGTACTATATGTTAGCTCATTTAAATTTAATTAAAAAAATGAATTCCATTAAAGAAAAAAGAAATAATACAAACTCAAAGAAATGCAAATACTTTTCTGTAACGAAGTGCATCATACTCTGAAAACCACAAAACATTACTGAAATAAATTAAAGTAGGTCTAAAAAAATGAAACACACCATGTTGATGGAGATGTTATAATATTGCTAAAATAGAGGTATTTGCCAAATCGATCTTCTGATTTGATGCAATCTCTATCAAAATAAACACAACTTGCTTTTTTTTGTAAGAAATGGAAAAGATGATTCTAAAATTCATATGGAAATGCAAGAGATCCAAAATAGCCAATTTTGAAAAAAGAATAAAAAATCTGGATGACACACAATCCCAATTTCAAAATCTATTATAAATCTATAACAATAAACTGTGTGGCATAGACATGAGGATAAATGCATAAATCAAAAGGACAGAATAGAGATCCAGAATAAACCCTTATATTTACAGTCCACTGAGATTCAATAAACACAGTAGCAGTGGGGGAAACAATAGTCTGTTTCAACAAATGTGTTTGAACAACTGAATAACACATGCAAAAGAATGAAGTTGGATTCCTGTCAAACACCATATTAAAAAATCAACTAAAAATGGATCAAAGAATTAAATGTAAGATATAAAATTATAAAACTCTTAGAAGAAAACATAGGTTTCCATCTTCTTGATCTTTGAAGAGGCAATGGTTTCTCAGATATGACACCAAAATCAGGGGTAACAAAAGAAAATGTATATAAATTAAATATCAAAATTTAAAACTTTTATGCTTCAAAAACACCATTAATAAAGTAAAAACCACTCAAAAAATTGAAGAAAATAGTTTCAAACTCTATAGCTGAAGAGACTTGTATCCAGAAATATAAGTAAAGGGAATGAAATACGCATTTCTTCAAAAATAGACAGCCAACAGCATCTGAAAAGAGGCTCAACATCACTAGCCATCAGGGAAATGCAAATCAAACCCACAATGAGAAACCACTTCACATCCACAAAAACAAATACAAAAGGCAGACAATAACAAGTGTTGATGAGAACAAAAAGAAATCAGAACTCTCATAGACTGCTGTTCACAATGTAAAGTGGTGCAGCTGCTTTCCAAAACTGACAGTTCCTCAAAAGCTTAAAACCAGTTACCATATGAACCAGTAATCTCGATCTTTAGTATGTATCTAAGAGAAATAAAAATACAGGTATGTATACGAGATCTTGTACACAAGTGCTCACAGCAACATTACTGAAGACACAAATGTTCATCTATTGGTGATAAATAAAATGTAGGATAGCGATGTAATGGAATATTATTCAACAATAAGAAGGAATGTGGTACAGATACATGCTACAACATGGATAAACACGGCAAACATTATTTTAAGTAGAAGAAGTCAGTCACAGAAGACCTTATACTATATTATTTATATGAAATGTTTAGAATGGACAAATCTACAAAAGAAAGAAGACTACTGGTTATCAAGGGATCCAGGGTGAAGGGGTAAACGCAGAGTGATTGCTAAAGGTTACAGGGTTTCTTTTTGAAATGATGAAAATATTCTAAAAGTAATTGTGGTAATAACTGTACAACTCTACATAAGCTAAAAACGATTGCACTCGACTATGAATTTTAAAAGGATTACATGTGAATTATATGCTAACTAATACTTTAGGAAGGAAAGAAAGATGCAAAGTTTTCTTAATAACTTAGAAAAATCAAGAAAATATACAAATTTTTAGCACTAATAAGATAATTAGAAAAATTATTGAAAAGAATGTTAAGATAAATCAGTATCAACCCTGCCTTCCAGAAATAATTAAAATATAATTTAAAATATTACTTACCATTATACAATCTTTTTACAATAACATTAGTAGCTAGGACTAAATCTAGTTAACAGTGGACAATGCCATTTTAAGAAAGGTATGAAATCGGGGCACCAGAGTGGCTCAGTGGGTTAAGCCTCTGCCTTCAGCTCAGGTCATGAACCCAGGGTCCTGGGATTGAGCCCCACATTGGGCTCTCTGCTCAGCAGAGAGCTTGCTTTCTCCTCTCTCTCTGCCTGCCTTTCTGCCTACTTGTGATCTCTGTCTGTCAAATAAATAAATAAATAATCTTTAAAAAAAAAAAAGGGGGTACAAAATCTTATTCCACATATATGAACAGTAGGGTCAAAATTCTCCCAAGATTAATTCATAAACTAAGTGTGGTTCCAATCTTCTTTCTAATAGAATTTTTCAGTAAAACTAATAAAATCATTCCTGTTCGTTAAGATTTACTTATTTGAGTCGTTTCTCAGCCTTTAGGCTAAGATCAAGTTTAAGATTTATTTATTTATTTGAGACAGAGTGAGAGAACGTTCCCACATGTCGGGGAGGAGCAGAAGGAGAGGGGGAGAGAGAGAATCTCTAGCAAACTCCTTGCTGAGCAGAATCCCATGCAGGACTCAATCTCACAACCCAGAGATCATGACCTGAGCCCAAACCAAGAACTCAACTAGCTGAGCCACCCAGGTGCCCCAGTAACAAAACAAAACTGGTGCCCCAGTTCTTAAATATTACAAGATAGTGAAGAAGCACATACAAGGTTCACAACTTGACAAAAAAATGAAGCAGACTTCCTACCAAATAATGGGTCAAATTACAAAATTACAATACCTAAAACCATGAAAACAATAAGATGTCCAGAAACAAACCTAAACACAGAGGAACGCTTTGAGATGTGAGAGATTACATCACAAATCAATAAACTATTGAATAAATGGTGTGAAACAACAGACCCCAAAATAAACTCTAAGTACATTACAGACTTTGGAATAGGGAAAACTTTAGCAAATAAGATTGCCAATGCAAAAACATCAGAGAATAATAAAACATACTCTTTCTAGATCCACAAACTTTTCAAAATCCAATTTACCTTACTTGAGATTCATGGAACAGAAAGTACTTGCAGTACATATAGCAAAAAAGTATTACTACCCAGAATAAATAATGTCTACAAATTAATAAGACACACTTCCCAATTAAAGGAAAAAGTCCCAGAACTAAAAACCACAGCAATATATATATATGGTTTTTAGTCCCAGAACTAAAAACCAAAGTATGAACTAAGTGGCAAATAGTCATCAATGGTATGAAAAGTATCACCAAACACTCATGTGCCTATGAATTAACATAAGGAAGTACTACTCACCCTTATCACACTACCAAACTGCTTAGAGATTGCAGGGAAGCAGAAACTGACATAAAAGTTGAGAAAACAAATGTACCAGAATTCATTTCTCTCAATGGCTCAATTGTTCTCTGATGATACACTAAAAGATTTTTTTTTAAGATTTTATTTATTTATTTATTTGTCAGAGAGAGAGAATACACACAAGCAGGCTGAGTGGCAGGCAGAGGCAGAGAGAGAAGCAGGTTCCCCGCTGAGCAAGGAGCCCGATGTAGGACTCCATCCTAGGACGCTGGGATCATGACCTGATCTGAAGGCAGCTGCTTAACCAACTAAGCCACCCAGGCGTCCTAATACACTAAAAGATTTCATGTATTTTCTTAAATATGTGCAATGAACTGACACACACACTCAGAAATACACATTCCCTTCACCTTTAAAATGATCACAGACACACACATATCTTAGTATATCCATACTTAGTATATTCATACTTAGTGTATTTTAATAGCTATATATATATATACATATATATATATATATATACACACACGTGTGTGTGTGTATACTTATGTTATATATTCTTTTTATGTGTGCATATATAGAGGCACTATCAAATTTACTAGCATAAAAATTTGTTTCTGGCCTTTTCAAGAAAATCTATGAAGAGAAACCTAAAATTCAATGGAAAAAAATGAACAAAAATATTCTCAAGACAAAGAGAAAGGCACCAAAAAACTATTATTTTGAAAAATACTGATGGACAGATTACAAAGATTGACTGTACCTTTCATCTTCTATGAAAATAAAATCTTACTATGAATAAGGCTATCTTAAGCCAAAGAAAAGCACCATCTTCAAAACACACATGAGTATTTCTCAATTGCTTCATGCTTTTTTCCCATTTTATTTTTCAAAAGACCTGGAGAATACATTCTTAAAACTCTATTGTAATGAATTCTAGCTATACTTATAAATTTAAGCTCTAACTGAGAAAAGTCAAACATCGTGATTCTAAATGTTTTTTCAAAACATGTTTCATTTCAAGATGCTACAGCCTTTACTTTTTAATGATTACATTTTAGATAACTATTTGAAGTCAGTTTCCTGCTTTGCAACATCAATTTTTAAAAAGCTGTGGGTCTTAAGTGAAGGAATATAAATTAATGCTGGTCCCCACTGGTGGATTTGAATATATAACTTGTTATTTAAAGAAAATCACATGTAATAAACTTCCTATAAGAAGTTAGATCTGAAATAACAGCATCATTCTCATGCTCTCCACTCTCACTGCATACCTTTATTTTTGCATCAATGCTATGTTTTTCTTTTCTCCAATGTGCTTCTTGCTTCCTCAGTTTCTCCAGGTCATTTAGCAGGTCAGCACAGCGGGTACTTAATTTCTCATTCTCCTCCTCCAGATTTTTTATAACCAGTCTGCTTTGCTCTTCCTTATTCTGTACACACTCCTTAGTGTCCTGTAGAACAGTACCACAAGGGCCGATAAACAAAACAAAGCAAAAAAAAAGGTGAGAACTAATCAGCAAATATAAACTGTGCAGTTTTACCCTCACAGCAGCTTCTTCTATATTTGATGGCCAAGGTCACCTGTATACTTTTATTGGCCTCTTTTCATGCAGGTGGATGGGTCATATTTTTTCACTGGATGACAGCTTTGATGAGTACACATTTGCAAAGAGCCCATTAATTGATCAAGCTGCCTTTGATGCTGTCCCCAGCTATTTTTGAGACCCACACAGACATATCCTCCCAGACCTGGGTTTTATCAATTAATAATGCCAGTCCCATCAGAATCTAATTACAAGAAGCCACATATTCACACTCCTACTTTCTTAGCTCCATTTCCATCATTAACTATTTATCTGAAAGTTATAAAGCTTGGAGTCTTATCTTTAAAGCATCTTTCTCAGTTTTTGCATGTGAGAAAACTGTGTGGTACAGCAGGGCCTAAGGCAATTTTTCCTCCAAGCTTGTCACTTTCTGTGCCACAAAGGCTGACAAAGCTTAAAGTAGGATTTCAAAGCAATAATACTGTAAAACTATGCACAAGCCAACACACCTTAACTTCTTGACTTTTATCTTTAAATTTCTTCTGCAAGTCACTGAAATCTTTCCTCAAGAAAGCATTTTCTTCATCAACTGCAATCTTCCGTTTTACAAGGTCATTTATTTCTATTTGTAGTCCTGTTTCTCTCTATGGAAAAAAAAATCACAATCACTGGTAAACTGGTATTTCTAAGAAAAAAATACTTTATTTTAAAAAGTTTCACATTTTGATCAATAATATTAGGATTAACTAGTTTTTATAATAATGTCTATTATCAAAGATCTCATTTCTGGTAACATGCCCATCAATTTTCAAGTAAACAGGCAAGGGTGGTATCTGTTTATTAGTTTAAGATGAAGAACACATAAAAACTGGATGCCAAATATTTTAAGCCACATTCAGAAAGCAAACTTTTGGGATTCAGGTGCAAAAATAGAAGAAAAACAAAATTTTATAAAACATTCCAAAGAAAATGTGTAGATAGCTAAGATAAGAATTACCCTCTTATTTGAGTATCATTTGGAAGAAAACATTTTCTAGATAAACAATTATGATTTTGTGAAGGCACAAAATTTTCAAGATTGGAAAATGACAAGTTTGTTTTGGTACCAAAGATGACTTGCTGTGTAGAAAAACATATTCACAATATTAAAACTGCCATAGTTTTTAACTGACTGCTCTTTTTACCTGCAGGAATACCTAAATAAGACCTAATTACAAGACATATCCATGACTCATTTCTTAGTTTCCCTCTTCTCTCAGAAAATTTACCCCTTCTTGGTTTTTGATCTCATCTCTAACAGTCTTATTAATCCTAATTCAGCTGTGATGCTCTCCCAGTCAGCAATGTCACATTTCCAGCTTTCAATATAATACCTCCATTTGGATTATCTGCTGGAACTTGAAACTAACATGCCAAAACTGAAATCCATATCCTGATACTATCTCTTTCTAAACTTCTTCAACTTTTGTCAACCTAACTTTTGTTCATTTTTCAACTAATATTTATTAAGCATCCATTACACACTTATAAGGGTTTTGAAAGCCTCCAGGTAATTTTTAATAGCACCGTTTCCCAAAGCCCCATAGGCCTGTCAAACAAGAAGACACATCAAGTTATAACATACTGTTCTGTTACTAAGTAGGATGATCAACAAAAACCCTGACCTTCATTTCTATCAGTGATGCTCATCTGATTCTTAAATATCTTGTACTCCCATATTTACTCCTTATTAAACATGCTCCAAGTGACTTGAGGAGGAGCTTCAAGGATAGGATGCAAAACAGGATGAGTTTCAGGAATAAAGTGAGAGTAACTAATATATTCTAATTTTTTAAGCTATAATGTTAATTGTTGATTTTACTTTAGTTCTAATTGAACTAAACTAAACTAAACTAAACTCCCTCTGAGCACCTGGATGGCTCAGTTGGTTAACTGTCCCACTTTTTTTTTTTTTAAGACTTTATTTGACAGACAGAGATCACAAGTAGGCAGAGAGGCAGGCAGAGAGAGAGAGCAAGGGAAACAGGCTCCCTGATGAGCAGAGAGCTGGATGCAGGCCTCTCGATCCCAGGACCCTGGGATCATGACATGAGCTAAAAGCAGAGGCTTTAACCCGCTGAGCCACCCAGGTGCCCAACAGTCCCACTCTTGATTTCAGCTCAGGTCACAATCTCAGGGTGGTGAGATAGAGCCCTGTATCAATGCTGGGTGTAGAGTCTGCTTAAGATACTCTCTCTCCCTCTCCCTCTGCCCCACACCTGTCACTCCTCAGACACACATGTTCTCTCTTAAAAAAAAAAAAAATCAAATACTGAATACATACAAAAAATAATCTGTGAGAAATATGTAAGGTATGAAGAACAGAATAAAAAGAGTACCCTAGAATCCACAACCACCTAATTAAGAAATACAACCTTACCATTATCTTTAAGTCCTCTGTAGGTCCCCTAATCCTTATAACACTTCCATGTCCTCCAGGGCAAGGCACTATCCTACAACTTTGGTTCTTAGCCTTGTCTTTCTTTATAGTTTGAAAACACACTTATCCCTATTTGATATACTCTACAGTTTAGCTTATTTTTGAACTTTATATAAATTAAATCATACTACACACATTCTGTAGCTTGCTATTTTTTGCTCAACATGTATTCCCAAATTTATCCATAGTGATACGTATAGCTACAGTTCAATTACCTTGGTATATAGTATTATTCTATAATATAAATATACTATAATATATTTATCTATCTCTTGTTTGTGTATACTTCAGCTGCTTCCCATTTTGGGAAAAGGGGTATACAAACAATGCTGCTATAAACACTCTTAAACATGTCTCCTGATATAGATGAGCAAGAATTTCTCCCAACCAGTATTTTTCAAACTACAGATTACAATCTAGTAATGGGTCATTAAATCATTTAGTCATCACAATCAGCATTTTTTAAAAGTGGAATAGAATACAATAGAAACTATCAAAATGTTAGCATAAATTCTCAGCAAAAAAACTCTGAAAGAAGCAGATACACTATATTAAGTATCTCCTAAATTTTTACAGTGCTTGGTTTTTCACTTATATTTTTTTAAATATTATTACATTCATATTTGGTGCTTATTTTGTTGTATTTTTACCTTATTATAAAAGTAAGGACAATTACTATATTATATTTTATTTCAAATGTGGGTATATTAGGGAATTAGGTAGAATGTATTTTTTTCAGTTTGGGGGTCATATTAAAAAAAGTTTGAAAAATACTGCTTAAGATTATATTTGGAGGTAAAATCACTAAGACATAGGCTATAAGCACTTCAAGAGTTCTCACAGCTCTACATCTGCACCAACACTTGACTCTCAGGCTTGGTAATTTTTTACAAATCTAGTAAGTATAAATGGAACCTCAATATAGTTTTAATTTTTACTTCCCATTTTAACTATTAGGGCATATCAAAATCTCCCTGACATCAATCAAACAGCTTATGAACAGATGCATAAGTGTAGCCCATCCACAATTCACAGCCCATTTTTCTATTCTCATCTAAGTGTTACCCTCCTTCAAACTTCAATCTCTCCCTTTCTCCATGAAGGTTTCCCCAGACTGTCACAGTAATTTCTACCCTTCCTAGATTTCTGTCTTGCCCATATTATTCATTGGACACATTACATACTAACTATGTACTCTTGGTGTTTCCAAACCAGATAAGCAAATGTTTATGAATGAGATGGACAAAGAATGATAAATTTAATCACATGAACACTAAGATTGTTTACAGACTATCTACAGACCTCTCCTTTAAAAGAACTGACGAAATATGAGAATTCTCATCTATTCTAAAAACTATTTAGACCCTAGGAAGGAAAGAACACTGAGCCAAATGATTAAAGTTGTAGAAGGGATTGCCCTTTCGTGTCAGCTAAACTTAACAGAAATTGACAACTTAAACACCAATAGCAAGCACTTTCATGAGAATTATTTAATAATTTGAATTTCAGCATTTGAGTGAATTTAGTAATCAACAAGTCCAAATAAAGACTTAATTTTTAAATAAAAAGCATAATACAGTAGGTAATTAGCTAACCCAAACTATGAATATCCTTGTATTATGTTTGATAACTCTGATATTACACTGAATAATCATTAAAGTAATAAAGATGCACTCCCAATAAAAGATAATCAGAAACTTAAACCTTTAAAGATTTGCAAAATTTTGTGTAATGCAAAATATTTTCCTATTAACGTATGCTCTTAGTGATCTACTTTAAATAATGAAACTACAGCTATATACAGCTATAATTCATTTTAAAATATAGCTTTATGAAAGTTTTCAACAAACTTTTCTGGATAGAGTACATTCTTAATGGTCTGGCATGAGTTAATATTAAAATAGCAAAAAGAACTCAGAGGAACCATAAAGCATAAAGGGTGACAAGAGAAAGTATGTCTGGAACAAATAATTTATTATGGATAAGACATGAAATGAATAATTCACATCATGGTCAAGAGAAGTCTATAGAGTAAGAAGAGAATGATAAAGATTATGATGCAGGAAAAAAGGGGAAGGAGGGGCAGCAGCATAAGACCTAAAACTCTACTGAGCAGTACTTGAGCATGTTAATATATTATTTATATGACCTACTTTCAAAGGGGCATGGAAGTTTTAGTAAAAAACAGAGAAGTTATGAAGCCACAACAACTAAAACAATGGTAAATGGAGAAGAAGGATGGGGTAACAGATCTAACTGTAACAGAACTAAAACTCATTTCTGAGCTTCTTACAAGGTTAAAAAAAAAAGTGGGGGGATAAAACATCAAAGATGTTCTAATTAAATACAATATACTAGGCTGTGAGTGGAGTCATATCATCTAATGCAATACTAGAAGGGGAATCTATTACCCAATTTATGTTATTACTATCAGTGACAGAGCTAAGGCAGTCTTACCAAAAGAAGTTATAGGCAATGTTTTATACTATCATCAGTAAAATATGTTATATTAGATTGCACTTCTATGAAAGTTTTTTCTGCAACCAGCTAAATAATAATGTGCATGAGTGCATGTATGTGTGTGTTTAACTTTCTAGAAATTTAACTAGATACATAAGATTTAAATAAGCTATAGCAATTGTCATTATTAAGTGTTATTCTATTCCATAGGCTATAAATCTTAAAAATTAAGAGCTACTTAATATTGCTCAGTAGGACAACAAAAACACACTAGAGGGACTTTCAGTTTCCACTCAAGCATGTAAGGAACTTGGAAGTCATCTTTCCTATTCACAAACTAAAAATCAACAACTCTTCCTAAATCTATCAAAGAACTGGGTGGGGTCATAGAGCAAACTATTGTTCCCCAAACTAGAGAAACAGATAGTGACAGATAGGGACAGATAATGACAATTTACCAGGGCAGAAAACTCCTTGGGAACCACTACCAGAGTAGAAAAATCTAATCTGTAATTAACAGATTGCTGGAAGATCAAAGTAGGCAAGTCTTGAGAGTTACAAAGTCCAAAAAAGCCCAATCTTGGGCAAGTTTTCCAGAGCCTAACCAACCGAGCTAAAAGGAAATACCTAACTCCAACACCCTCTACCCTTTCTATCAATCCAAGGCGGGGGGGAGGGGGCACTGAGAAGTACTTATTATGGTCACAATGTCAGGACATAAGCTCTCTAAAAGACTGAGACGTACGGCACCTGGGTGGCTCAGTCAGTTACGTGGCTGCCTTCAGCTCAGGTCATGATCCCAGAGTCCTGGGACCGAGCCCTACATCAGGCTCTCTGCTCACTGGAAAACGTGGTTCTCTCTCTTCCTATGCCTGACCCTCCCTCTGCTGTACTTTCTCTTTCTCTGTCAAATAAATAAATTAAAAATGGTGGGTGCCTGGGTGGCTCAGCAGGTTAAGCCTCTGCCTCGGCTCAGGTCATGATCTCGGGGTCCTGGCATCGAGCCCCGCACTGGGTTCTCTGTTCAGCGGGGAGCCTGCTTCCCCACCCCACCCCTACCCCCCCGTCTCTCTGCCTACTTGTGATCTCTGTCAAGTAAATAAATAAATAACTTTTAAAAAAAGGTTTTTAAAACTATTTAAAAAAAAAAAGCCTCGGGGAGGAGTCAAGATGGCGGAGAAGTAGCAAGCTGAGACTGCTTCAGCTAGCCGGAGATCAGCTAGATAGCTTATCTAAAGATTGCAAACACCTGAAAATCCATCGGCAGATCGAAGAGAAGAAGAACAGCAATTCTGGAAACAGAAAATCAACCACTTTCTGAAAGGTAGGACCGGCT
>NC_081565.1:51042802-51080530 GCF_022355385.1 Mustela nigripes
AAAGTGTGTAAACCTGGTGATTCACAGACCTGTACCCCTGGGGATAAAAATATATGTTTATAAAAAATAAAAAATTAAAAAAAAAAAAAAAAAACTAAATAAAGCTGATATACAGAGAAAATAGAAAAGCTCAGCTACCCAAAATAAAGATGGATTTTGCTAGATTTTTTATCTATCCAAATATAATAAACAATAAAATGGATAAAGGTATTAAAATGATAAACTACATGGAAATAAACTAAGTATTTAAAGGAAAAAAAAGAAAAAAAGCCTCTGCCTTCGACTCAGGTCATGATCCCAGGGTCTTGGGATCAAGCCCCATATAGGGCTCTCTGCTCAGCAGGGAGCATTTTTCCCCTCTGTCTCTGCCTGCCTCTCTGCCTACTTGTGATCTCTGTCTGTCAAATAAAAACAAAATCTTAAAAAAAAAAAAAAAAAAAAGACTGAGACCTAATTATGGAACTATAGAATGCTTCCCCTCCCTCTGACACCTCACCATATCACTAGGGCTTCTATATAACAACCAGAGAATACAATGGGCAGAATCATGCGTCTCAGATGATATTTAAGAAATTTCTAGAGAGACACAAATAAAAAAGAACAACAAAACAAAGGTTAGCCTCTGACACATATAGCTATAGCCAACGGCAAAAGCCCTATCCAGATAAACATAAAACCTCATACTAAAAGTCTACTCACCTCAGAACTTTTTACCCATTTAGTCAATTTTAAGTGTCAACCTAGCTAGGCCATAGTACACACAGTACCCAGTTTTTCATAGTTTTTGAGGAAACATGAGTCTAATGTTACTACAAACATATTTTTCAGATGTGACTAACATTTAAATCAATGGACTTTGAGTAAAGAGGATTACCTCTCCATAATGTGGTTGGGACTCATCCAGTCAACTAAAGACCACAAAGTAAGAGCTATAGGCCTCTGAAAAAGAAGGAATTGTACCTCCGGACTGCCTTCTGATTGAGTTGCTGCATTAACTCTTCCCTGGGATCCTACGTTGTCAGCCAGTCTTGCACAGTTCAGACTTGTCAGCTCACAATTACATGGGCCAATGCCTTCAAATCAATTTCCCCCTCCATATAGATAGATACAGATAGATAAACAGACATATGTATGCACATCTATTACTTCTACTTCTCTGAAGAACCCTAACAGACTTTGGTCCCATTTCGGACATCAGTCTTAAAATTACAAGCACACGGATACCATCAACAACCTGAATTGTCGGAGGCAGGCCCCTGGCCAGGGTGGCCTCTGCCATTAAAAGATGGCGCCTGCTAGTTGCCAGGTTAGGATTGCCTCGTGAGACTAAGCGGAACGCCCAAAGAGGAAGTAAACAGCATTGGTTGCTAGCGAAGTTGTTCGTTTAGGTGCACAGCCTGATTCGCTCCCTCCTATACCCTGCTCACTGATTGGTCATGTAAGCATATATAAGTGTGTAGACTTGCGGAAATAAAGAAAGAGAAGATGCATCCGAACCAGGGTGTCTTGTCGTCCTTGCGGGGCAAGGGCGATACTGAATCAGCTTAGAAGCAGATTTTTCCTACATCAAGCTTCCAGATGAGAGCACAATCCAACTGTAACCTTGATTACAACCATATGAGATCCCAACTATATCCAGATTCCTGACCCACAGCAACTTAATAACTATATTTCACTAGCTTATGATAATTTGTTATGCAGCAACAGGAAAAACCAATAAAATGTGATCTATTTTCCCACAGAATTTACACTAAAAATAATGGATTATGGTTATGGAACATAAGCATTATAAATCTTGACAGTACAAAAAAACTCAATAAAAAAATGTGGAGAATAAGAAATAAGTCCTCCAATTACTCTCTATGAGTTCACTTTAAAATGCAGGAGAAACAAAGGCTGAATAAATCAAAATACACTAATTTTCTTACCTTTTTACAGTGCATAGTTGAGAGATATTATATACATTTTCAGAATATGTTAGAAGCAAGAAGTATACTGCTAAATATGATATTTAAGTAATAACTTAATCACTAAAAGAAATAATACAAACTCTAAATGTCCCCAACTATCAACATGAAAATGCGTGTATATGCAAACGCAAATACACACAAATGAAAAATACAATAAATATAAAAAGCTAAGAAAACATTAAAAACATAAATATAAGGATAGTCAGAGAACAAAGATCAAATAAGTATGTTATATCAAGAAATGTAGATGAGGTAAACTTATCTTAAAAAAGGAAAGATGTATAGATTGAGTCAAAACTCACTTGCAGGGAAGATGGTAGATTAGGAGGATCCTAATCTCACCTCATTCCACATTCACAACTAGGTAACACCCACATCAGAGTAAATAACCCAGAAAATGACCTGAAGGTTGGCAGAACAGACTCTCCACAGCTACATACACTGAAGAAGGTAGGAAAGACAGAGACATGGTTAGGAGCTAACGAGACCAATGGGACTGTATGTAGGAAGGAGGGACACTGCAGTGGTGGAGAGGGCAAAGGTGCCCCAAGCCACAGGGGATCTGCACAGGAAAGACAACCCTCCTAACATCTGGCTTTGAAAATGAGAGGGGCATAATTTTGCAAGTTCTTATAATCAGTTGGGCTTAACACCGGGAACTTTGAAAGTCAGCCAGCTTGGCTCTGGAAAGCCTGGAGAGCAAGAGGAAACTGAGTCCCCCACCCTAAGCACTACAAAGAACCCTGCATAGATAAAGCAATAGAAGCAGCAATTTAAAAAATGCCTTGGATATATAGGAATATTTCCTCGCCAATCTCAGAGCCTGTGCTGGAGGTACAGATTTCTTTGGGACAATTCTCCAGGAACAAAGGAGCTAAGTGGGTACCATTTCTTTTTTCACCCACCAGCCTGGAGACAGAAACCTGCAGAGAACCAGCACAGCCCCAACACTCCACCTAGCTGGCTATCAGCATACCTCCCCTTCCTCCCCACATCCCCATCCTTATGCTTCTGTGGATCCACACGCTCCAACCTTGGCAGGAGTTTTGGGCAGCTATGGGTTCCCTTCACTAGTGGACAGGTTTGGACCTTGCCAGAACTGTTTGCCCTACCCCACACATTCTCCTATGAACCTAAGCACTCTAACCCTGCAGCAGTTTTCTAAAGTAGCTCCAGGTCCCCTCCCAGAGCTGACCTATGCAAACATTGCTAACACTGTGCTCCCATGTTCTCCTACAGACCTGACTACTCCAATACACCATCAAAAGCAGTGTCACAAGCCTGGCAGTGTGCAAGCAGACCAAACAGGGGCCAGCATTACTCCAAAGAGGCTGCTGTTCCAAGAAGAGGTCAAGATCACCAAACACACCAGTCCAGCTGGGGACCCAGCAGTGGGCTGGGGCAGATATCTGGTCTGACTGCAGGCTCTGCCCAGCAATGAAAGCTTCTCAGGGGACAATATAGGGAAAGCACCCTGCAGTTCAGTACATCACTGGCAAATGCCTGGTCTGACTCAACTCAGGCCCAAGGTGGCCCCAGTCTGGTCCACTAACAGAGGGACAAACCCCTGGCAATGACAGGCAAAGAGAACCACTGCAAACAACTGGACTGAAAGGCAAAAGCAGTTCAGCCACAATAGTAAAGCACAAGCAACAAACATAGGAGAGAATAGGGGACATTGCACTGCAGACACTACAGGACCTCTTCTTCATAAGGTCACTACTTTCAAGAGCAGGAGACACAGCTGACTTTCCTACCACAGAGAAACAGACACAGAGAGTTAGACAAAGTGAGGAGACAGGGAAGTATTTCCCAGAAGAAAGAACAAGCCAAAATCACAAGAGAGCTAAATGAAATGGAGAAAAGTAATATGACTGATTGAGATTTTAAAGTAAGTTCATAAAGATACTCACTGGGCTTGAGAAAAGAGTGGAGAACTTCAGTGAGATGCTTAGGAAAGAGAGAGAAAACATAAAAAAGAACCAAACGGAGATGAAGAACTCAAACTGAAATTAAGGGGCACCTGAGCAGCCCAGTCAGTTAAATTGTCCGACTCCTGACTTCAGCTCAGGTCATGATCTCAGGGTCATAAGATCAAGCCCCACATCAGGCTCTGTGCTCAGCAGGGAGTCTGCTTAGGATTTTCCCTCTCCCTTTGCCCTTCCCCCATCACTGACATGCTGTCTTTCTATCCCTAAAAAATTAAAAATAATAAAAGTAACTGAAATTAAAAATACACTACATGGGATAAATAGACTAGAGAAGAAGATGAACATATCAGAGACCTGGAGAAAGAGTAAGGGAGAGCAATGAAGCTGAATAGTAAGAGTAAAAAATAATAATACAATGAAAACAGATATAGGGAATTCAAGGACTCCATCAAGTATAATAACATTCTCATTATAGGAGAGAAAAAAGGGGACAGAAAATTTATTTGAAGAAATCATGGCTGAAAAATTCCCAAATCTGGGGAAGGAAAGAGAAATCAAAATCCCCAAGGCATAGAGAGCCCCAACAAAATCAACCCAAGGAAATCCACATCACAACATATAATAATTAAAATGGCAAAAAGCAGAGATAAGGAAAGAACTTTAAAAGCAGCAAGAGAAAACAGTTACATACAAGGGAAACCCCATAAGGCTGATCTTAGCAGAAACTTTTCAAGCCTGAAGGGAGTGGTATGATATATTCAAAGTGGTGAAAAGAAAAAACCTGCAGCCAAGAATACTCTACTTAGAAAGACTATCATTCAAAAGGGGAGATAAAGAGTTTCCTGACAAAGAAAGTTGAAAGAATTCATCCCACTAAACCAGCCTACAATAAATGTTAAAGGGATTCTTTGAATGGAAAGAAAAGGCCATTACCAGGAGTAAGAAAAGCAGGAAGCACAAAATCAAAAATATTAGTATATCTAAAAAATTCAGTCAAGGAATTCACAAAATAAAAGGATGTAAAGTAAGACACCACGTACCTAAAAGGTGACAGGGGAGAGAAGAAAAGAATGGTTCAAACATAAGTGACAATGTAACAGAAATGGCTATATGCATAAGAGGTTATATACAAGCTTAATGGTAACCACAAATCAAACACCATAACAGTTGTGAAAAAAATAAAGAGAAAGAAATCCAAATATATTATTAAAGAAAGTCAGAAAACTATGAGAGAGCAAGAGAAGAAAGGAATAGAACTACAAAAACAACTATAAAATGAGTAACAAAATGGCAATAAGTACATATCTGTCAATAATTACTTTGAATGTTAATTAACTAGATGCACCAGTCAAAAGACATAGGGTGACAGACTGTATAAAAAAGCAAGACCCACCCATAAGTTGCCAACAGGAGACTCATTTCAGACCTGAAGGCACATGCTGATGGGAAGAAAATGGATGGAAAAACATGTATCACGTAAATGGAATTGAAAAGGAAGTTGGGTAGCAATACTTACACTGGACAAAACAGACTTTAAAACAAAGATGGTAACAACAGACAACGAAGGACACTACATAATCAAAGAAGGAACAATTCAACAAGAAGATATAACAATTATAAATATTTATGCACCCAAAACAAATGCACACAAACACATAAAGCAGCTAAAAACAACAAACATAAAGGAAGTAATCCATAGTAACACAATAACAGTAGGGGATTTTAACACCCCATTTACATTGATGGATAGAACATTGAAACAGAAAGTGAACCAGATGGATCTAATAGATATATTTAGAATATTCCAAGCTAACACAGCAGAATACACATTCTTTTCAAGTGCACATGAAAACTCTCCAGAAGAGATTACATATTAGGCCGCAAACCAAGTTTCAAAAAATTAAAAAAATCAAAGTCACAGATAGCATGCACTTTTCCATCCACAATGCTATGAAACCAGAAAACAATACTAAGGGAAAAAATATGTACAGAACAATATACAGGAAAGTTAATTAACATGCTACTAAACAATGAATGGGTCAACTAAGAAATCAAAAAGGAAATAAGAAGAATACATAGAGATAAATGAAAATACAACAGTCCAAAATCTTTGGGATGGAGCAAAAGCAGTTATCAAAGGGAAGTTTATAGGAATACAGGCCTCCATCAAGAAGTATCTCAAAGGAGATAATCAAGAAAAATCTTAAATACACAACCTAACCTTAAATCTACAAAACCAAGAAAAAGAAGAACAAACCAAACCCAAAATCAGCAGAAGGAAGGAAATAATAATGATTAGAGCAGAAATATATGAAATAGAAGCTAAATAATAATAATAATAAATAATTTTAAAAAACAGATCAATGAAGCCAGTAGCTGGTCAACAAAATTGACAAACAGCTGGATGCATAAAACAATTATTTTTTAAAGAGAGAGGACAAACGATATCGTAAGTGAAAGAAGAGAAATGACAACTGATATCACAGTAATACAAAAGATTTTAAGAGAATACCATGAAGAATTATATACCAACAAATTGGAAAACCTAGAAGAAATGTTTCCTAGAAACATATAACTACCCAAAAACTAAATCAGGAAGAAATAGAAAACAGATCAGTTAGCAGCAAGGAGACTGAATTAGGAAACTCCCAACAAAGTCTAGGACCTGCTAGCTTCAAAGGAGAATTCTCCCAAACATTTAAAGGGGAGTTAATACCTATTCTTCTCAAACTCTTCCAAAAACAGAAGAAGGAAAGGTTCCAAATCCATCCAGGAGAAAAGCATTACCAAAATACCAAAAACCAGATATACACTACAAAGAAGAGAACTAGAAGTCACTATGTCTGATGAATACAGATGCAAAAATCCTCAACAAAATATTAGCAAATCAAATCCAACAATACATTTAAAAAAATATTCACCATGATCAGTGAAAATTATTCCTGCTATGCAAGGGTAGTTCAATATTCACAAATCAATGAACATGATACAACACATCAACAAAAGAAAAGATCAAGACCATATGAACATTTCAAAAGATGTAGAAAAAGCATTTGACAAGGTACAATATCCATTCAGACTAAAAACCCTCAACAAGTAGGTTTAGGGCAAACATACCTCAACATAATAAAGGCCACACATGAAAATTCACAGCTAACATCATACTCAGTAGTAAAAAACCAAGACCTTTTCCTTTAAGATCAGGAACAAAATAAGGATTTTTGCTCTCGCCACATTTATTCAACATAGTACTGTAAGTCCTACCCACAGTAATTAGACAACAAAAATAAAAGGAATCCATCTTGGTAAGAAAAACGTAAGACTTTCACTATTTGCAGATGACATGATACTACATACAGAAAATCTAAAAGACTCAACACACACAAAAAAGAAAAGAAAAGAAAAAAGAAACTATAATAATGGATAAATGAATTCAGTAAGGTTGCAAGATACAAAATCAATATACAGAAATACACTGCATTTCTACACACTTATAATGAAGAAGCAGGAAGAGAAATTAAGAAAACAATCCCATTTATAATTGCACAAAAATAAATAAATAAGATACCAAGGAATAAACTTAACCAGAAAAGTAAAAGATTCATACTCTGAAAACTATAAAACACTGATGAAAGACAACACAAAGGAATGGAAAGACATTCCATGCTCATGGATTAGAAGAACACTTACAGTTAAAATGTCTATACTATCCAAAATAATCTACACATTTAATGCAATCCTTATCAAAATACCAACAGTGTGTTTTTGTTGTTTTTTTTTTCACCGAACTAGAAACACAATCCTAAAATTTGTATGGAACTGCAAAAGACCTTGAAGAGCCACACCAACCCTGAAAAAGAAAGACAAAACTGGAGGTATCACAATTCCAGACTTCAAATTACATTAAAAAGCTTTAATAATCAAAACAGTAATGTACTGACCCAAAAATAAACACACACATCACAGAAACATAAAAAAAAGCCCAGAAAAATTCCCATAATTATGTGGTTAGTTAATCTTTGATAAAGGCGACAAATATACAATGAGAAAAAGTCTTCTCTTCAACAAATGGGTGTTGGGTAAACTGGCCAGCTACATGCAAAAGAATGAAATTGAACCACTTTCTTATATTATTCAACAATATTCACAAGAATCTGTTATATGCCAAGCAATACAGAAATACTGGACATCAGGGATACAAATGTGAACGGGTACATGAGGTTCCCCATCCTCTTACAATCTGTAATATCATGTAGGAGAATATGATTACTTGTACCTTACTTTTATCCCCATCCTACTCATGCAAAGGGATTTAAAAATCATTAAAGGCAAAAATTGTAACTCTAAATTTTCCACAGTACCATCATTAGGGTGCCTAAAAAACAAATAATTTCTCTTGAGAAAATTTAGTATTTTATCCATGAGCTAAGTGGTTCTGCTTTAAAAAGGTAACTAACTAAATAATATCTACCTAAGGAAGAGGAAGTAGAAAAAGAATTTAGTAAAAAAAAAAACGGCAAATGTATTGTCATTTTTAAAAGTCAACATTTTAGGGGCACCTGGGTGGCTCACTCCACCTGGGTGGCTCACTCACTTTCACCTTAAGTGTCTGCCTTCAGCTCAGGTCATGATCCCAGGGTCCTGGGATCCACCCCTGGATCAGGCTCTCTGGTTGCAGAGAGCCTGCTTCTCCCACTCCCACTCCCCCTGCTTGTGTTCCCTTTCTCGTAGCGTCTAAATAAATAAATAAATAAATACAATCTTTAAAAACAAAAGAAAGAAAGAAAGAGTCAACATTAAAAAAAAATGGTATGCTATACCTAGCTATCTAGATCTGGTAACCTGAGCATTCCCTAAAACCAAAGAGTGCAAAATCCATTTTCTTCTATACAATAGAGTTATAACTGAAGACAGGTTCTCATCCTGGATTTACATTTTCCCAAACCTCCGGAAGCCTGGGGTAGCCAATATGGTTAGTTTTTCTCAGTGAAGTATAAGTACAAATGGCATTTGCCACTTTTAAGTCATAAGGCTGTATCAGGTAGCTTAGCCTAGTTTAATTAATATAGTAAGCACACAACAGTATTTATCCATCTTGGGATTCATTTTGCTCCTTTTTGATATTCAGGTAGCAAATACAACTTTTTTTCCCCCAGAGCAAACTGACTAAAATGTCATTGCTAAAATCTTATCATTATAGTATCAATTATGATATTTCCTATAAGGAAAACACATTAGAGAACATTAAAATTTTAAATTTATATGTCATATAAGAGTCTATATTCCATTTTAGAAAGTCATTATATAGATGTAGAGAGCATAAAAAAAAAGAATCTTTTCTAAGTTAACTTTCACCTTAAGTCCTTTAATAAAAAAACCTTTAACAGTAACCAAACTTAGACCAAAATTATCCTAAAACTTTAACTGACTAGGAAGGAAAATAGAGTCAAAAGTCAAAGAGCAACATCTCCTAAAACAGGATCTACTGGGGGTGCCTGGGTTAAAGCCTCTGCCTTTGGCTCAGGTCATGACCCCAGGATCCAGGGATTGAGTCACACATCGGGCTCTCTGCTTAGCAGGGAGCCTGCTTCCTCCTCTCTCGTTCTCTCTTTCTCTCTTTGCCTGCCTTTCTGCCTACTTGTGATCTCTGTCTGTCAAATAAATAATAAAATCTTAAAAAAAAAAAAAAAAAGAGGATCTATTTACCCAGGAAAAACTAACAGGCAATTCAGCATATAATGAACAGCTAGGTACAAAATAAATTTAAATATTTTATCACAATATAGGTCATTATTAAAATAAGTTTCTTTCCCCTTCATTTTTGAGATATTTATACTTTGAAAATAGCTCTGGGAAGCACTGATCACATGGATTTTTGCAGTGATAACATACTAATTATATAATTACATATAATCTTATTATATACGTAATTGAATAATTTACTGATTGTATGTAAAATGGATTGTATGAATCAAAAGTACAAGTTTTCAAGAGATCAAATAGAATCATCCCAATTATTTGTTAATCTTTTTTATAAATTAAACCATCTGAAGATTCATAAGTTTCAATGATACTGCTAGTAATAAAACGGTAACTGCTAATAAAAGGTAAAGTTTAATAAGACAATAATTGCTAGATTCTACGATAAAACCCTAACACTATCTTAAGAGTTTTAAAGTATAAATGGCATAGTCTATTAATTAAAAAACCAACAGGCTATAAACAAAGTACAAGAGTAAAGAATAATCTTTAAAAATTTTTAATATTTTATTTATTTATTTGACAGACAGAGATCACAAGTAGGCAGAGAGGCAGGCAGAGAGAGAGAGGAGGAAGCAGGCTCCCTGCTGAGCAGAGAGCCGGATGCAGGACCCTGGGATCATGACCTGAGCCGAAGGCAGAAGCTTTAACCCACTGAGCCACCCAGGCGTCCCAGTGAAGAATAATCTTATATATACTAGTTTCTTATACAGTAATATAAGTACTATATAAGATTAGCAATAATCTTATATAGTAGTGTCAAAATGGTAATGATTTGATATAATGACCGTAATATTCTTAATGAACATTATTGCAAAAAACCCTAAAAATAATTGTAAAGATCTACTAACTAAAATAAAAATTAATTTTTAGTATTTTCTGGCACAACACCAACCTGTTCCAATTCTTGTATTTTAGCATCCTTGACTTGCAGAATTTCTAAAATTTTTCTGTCTTTAGCTTCAGATTTCTGTTTTTCTCTAGAAAGAAAAATACAGAGTTTATTCGACAAAATTGGTAGCTAATCCTCTAAATTTTCACATCCTGAAAATGAGTACCACTTTATAAAATATAGAAAATTAAATTATCTGGGGTTGACAGTCCTTTCAGAATTAATCAGAAACCATATGGCAAGTGACAACAACTTACAAACTACTGACAACTAAGACAACTTCATACCAAAACAACAATTTAGTTTCCAGATTTAGATGCGTGCATGAACAGACATTTCTGCAAAGAAGACATCCAGATGGCCAACAGACACATGAAAAAGTGCTCCATATCACTCGGCATCAGGGAAATACAAATCAAAACCACAATGAGATATCACCTCACACCAGTCAGAATGGCTAAAATCAACAAGTCAGGAAATGACAGATGCTGGCGAGGATGCGGAGAAAGGGGAACCCTCCTACACTGTTGGTGGGAATGCAAGCTGGTGCAGCCACTCTGGAAAACAGCATGGAGGTTCCTCAAAATGTTGAAAATAGAACTGCCCTATGACCCAGCAATTGCACTATTGGGTATTTACCCTAAAGATACAAATGTAGTGATCCAAAGGGGCACATGCACCCGAATGTTTATAGCAGCAATGTCCACAATAGCCAAACTATGGAAAGAACCTAGATGTCCATCAACAGATGAATGGATCAAAAAGATGTGGTATATATACACAATGGAATACTATGCAGCCATCAAAAGAAATGAAATCTTGCCATTTGCAACAACGTGGATGGAACTAGAGCGTATCATGCTTAGCGAAATAAGTCAAGCAGAGAAAGACAACTATCATATGATCTCCCTGATATGAGGAAGTGGTGATACAACATGGAGGCTTAAGTGGGTAGAAGAAGAATAAATGAAACAAGATGGGATTGGGAGGGAGACAAACCATAAGTGACTCTTAATCTCACAAAACAAACTGAGGATTGCCGGGGGGAGGGGGTTTGGGAGAAGGGGGTGGGATTATGGACATTGGGGAGGGTATGTGATTTGGTGAGTGCTGTGAAGTGTGTAAACCTGGTGATTCACAGACCTGTACCCCTGGGGATAAAATATAAGTTTATCAAAAATAAAAAATTTAAAAAAAAATACTTAAAACGTGTTTAATGATTGCAATAACCACTATATCATCAATTTAAAATAATAAGACAATATGTTCTTAACATAAATACTTTAAACCCATAATTAATAATAAAATATCATATTTCTACTACTTATTTCTATTTATTTACTTCTATTTAAAGTAAAAGACTCAAAAGAGAGCTAGAGATTTCATAACAAATTTTTTAAAAGGGGATAGAAATTTATTGGGCATTTATTTATATTTTTTAAAAAGTTTAAAAATAGGTAAACAGTCTACAGCCATACCACCCTGAACATGCCCAATTTCATCTAAAAATAGGTAAAGAGAAACCTATACCGAAATCACTAATGAATCCAAAGTAGACAAGTAAGGAAGAAGAAAAGAACCCTCAATTGTGAAACAGTGAAATGAACCAAAGGGCCTTAGAAGGCACAAAAGAATTATCAGAATGAAGAGACACCAATCAGAAAAGTCCATCATGGGTTTTAAGAGATAAATTCAGATGGTGTACTATTATATTTTAAAAACGTAAATTAGACTTTTCCAGTAAGTTAGCACAGTAAGTTTACATTTTGCGGCTCTTCCAAGTTCTCTCAATTTATAATATTAATGGATAAACATAATAGAAAAAGATTAAGGAGACAGCCAAATCTCTAAGGATCACAAACTAAACAGAAATACAATGCTATAAACAAGAAGGAAGCTGTTGTATACTGTCCAGATCTCAATGCAGGCAGGCTAAGGTGAAAAAGAGCTTGGTGCCTGGGGACTAATGGGAAAAAGTATACTGCTCAATATGTAGAAGGATAGTTATACTCATTGTTAGAAACCAGACACTAGAGTAGAACTCCCAGCTCCTGAAAGGAGTCTGGAAAAAAATTCCTCCCCACCCTCACCTGGAACTAGGATTACATGAAAGTTTAGAAAGGCAGAAGTTTATAGACAGCATCCCAATCAGGCACTGAGACAAAACACTCCACAGCTCAGGCACTAAATATAACAAATCCTCTATGTCACTGTTGGCTAAAAGCCCCAAGCTACCAATATAAAACCTAGTTCAGGATGGGGTGAGTGTGACTATTCAGTGGTAAGCACAAAATTTCTAGAGAAAAAGAAAAAGCATTAGACAAAGAAGGGTGGTGGAGAAAGGAGAAAGAGAACAGTAACAGCCATCCTCTTACTCAAGATTTGACCACAGATAAAACAAATCCAAAACACAAGAAGAAAACAGATACTTTACACTCACATAACACATACACATATTAAGTCAATAATTCAAAGAAGCAATCACTCTAGACAAAAAAAAATAACAGAACACACTGAAGAAAACTTTAAAATAAGTAAGGATTTTAATGACCTAAGAAGAATGACTTAAATTAAAAACAAAAACAATAAAAACAATTCAATGGGCATACCTCAAAACTAGATGTAAGAAGAGAATGAGGCAAAGGGATGATAACAATGAGATATTCATCCAGAACACTATATAGAGAAATGAGATTAAAAATATGAAAAGACAGTTAAGACATGTAGGTTTCACTTGAAACTCCCAACATATGCCTAAAGAGTTCCAGAAGTAGATTATAATGGGATGAATGATAAAGCAGTATTTGTATTTATTTATTTTTAAAGATTTTATTTATTATTTATTTGACAGAGAGAGAGAGATCACAAGTAGGCAGAGAGGCAGGCAGAGAGAGAGAGGGAAGCAGGCTCCCTGCCAAGCAGAGAGCCCAATGCAGGGCTCTATCCCAGGACCCTGAGACCATAACCTGAGCCGAAGGCAGAGGCTTAACCCACTGAGCCACCCAGGCACCCCGATAAAGCAGTATTTTTAGAAAAGAACTGCTGAGAATATTTTAGAATTAAATAGAATCCTCAGATTGAAACAAGATCTACCAGAACAAATTCCTGAACATACACACACACACACACACACACACACACACACACACACACACATATTAATCCATCATTCACTCAACAAGCATTTGTATGACAGGCATCATCCTAGGGACTAGGGAACTGTAGCAAACAAAATAAACCAAGTGCTTCCTTGATGGAATTAATGTTCTAGCTTATAGAATCTGAAAATAAATGATATTAAGTAAATACATAATATGTCAACTGACTAGAAGTATAAGAACAATAAACGAGTGTAATGCAGAAAGGAATGTCTCATCTTGGAGAACTGGGAAGCAAAAGGAAGGCTGCTGCTATTTTATATAGGATAATGTAAAAATGTTTAAAAAAATAATAAAAAATAAAATAAAATTTAAAAATTTAAAATTAAAAAAAAAGGATAATGTAAAAATGATTGCCCTTAAAGATGATAGGTAAGCAGAAACCTGAAGGAAGGAAGGAAGAGTCATAGAGATTTCAGGGAAGAGTTTTCCAGGCCTTGGGACCAGAAGCAAGTGCAAAGACACTAAGGCCAACAGCACAATCGATGTATCTAAAGAACAGTAAAATAATAATGTTTATACAAAGGGAGAATGGTGGCTGAGGACATAATGGTCACTGGAAATAAAGTAATATATGGCCTCTTAAGCTATATATTGGATTTGACTCTCAGTAAAATGGGAGGACAGAGGATAGTTTTAAATATAGTTGTAACATGAATTAATATTTCATGATTAATAATATTAATTAATTAATTAATTAATTAATATTGTGGGCTGAGGTCAGACTCTAGAAATCAAAAGTGGAAGCAGAGACAACAGGAGTCAACTAAAATACCTCAGGTGAGAACTAAAGATGAACTGGACAAGATAGGTAATGGTGATGGTAATTGAGAAAGTGATAAAATCCTTGGTAATTTGTAGGTAGAGTTAACGGGATTTCTTGAAGCAGTAGATAAGAGATATAAATGAAAGAGAGAAGTCAAGAATGTTTCCAATATGTGTCTGAATAACTGGAAGAATGGAGTAGACATTATCTGAGATCTAGATGAAGAGAGAGAGGGAATTAGACTTGGGGATTTGGACATGTTAAATTTGAGATGTCTAATCAACATCCAAGATGTGGTTGACCCAAGTCTGGAATCAGTCAAGTAGTGAAGGCTGAAGATAAAACTTTAGGCATCATCCAAATATGTTTAAGACTAAAGGGTAGGTGGGTGCCTGGGTGGCTCAGTGGGTTAAGCCGCTGCCTTTGGCTCAGGTCATGATCTCAGGGTCCTGGGATGGAGTCCCGCATCGGGCTCTCTGCTCAGCAAGGAGCCTGCTTCCTCCTCCTCTCTCTCTCTGCCTGCCTCTCTGCCTACTTCTGATCTCGCTCTGTCAAATAAATAAATAAAATCTTAAAAAAAAAAAAAGACTAAAGGGTAGGTGAGATCACCTAAGGAGTGATTTTGGATTGAAAAATCTGAGGAATTGGTCCTGGAGTACTCCATATTTATAAGTTAGTAAGATGAGGGAAAAACAACCAATAATACTATGAAGGGTAAACAGTCATGCAAAAGCAGAATCAAGACAGAAAACTAATTGAACAAGTATTCCTAGAAGAAAGGAATCAACTTTGGCCAATGCTGCAAACACACTAAAGAAAATAAAACTGAAAATTAACTACTGGGATTTAGCAGTATTGGAAGTCACTGGTGATTTTGACAAGAGCTGTTTTAGGAGAATGGTGGATATACAAGCCTAATTGGAGTGAGATCAAGAGAGAAAGAAAAAAATATGGAGATAGTAAAGACTACTTTTCAGAGGAATTTTGCTATAAAAAGGAGCAGAGAAATGGAACAGTACTTCAAGGGAAATGTGAGATCAAAAGAGATTTATCTCAAAAGATTGAAGATAAAACTGCATGTGAGTATGTTGACAGGAATGATCCAGGACAGTGAGTGATACTGAGGATGTTAGAGAGAGAAAGGAGAACTGCAGAGTGACATCCTTGGGTCCTTGAGTCTTTAGTGTATACAGTTTGGGCTTAGATGACAGCATAAACAGTTCTTCCAAAGAAATAAAAAGAGAAAATATGGATACAGATTCAGATATTTTGGCAGACATGGTTATGGGAAGACATGAAAGCTCTCTTCTAAAAGCTTCTATTTACTCAGTGGTGTAGGAAGCAAGGGGATTGTCAAGAGTTTAGCTAAAGCTACTCCATGATTGCTGCCTTGGCATCCCCTTGGGTTTGGCCAAGCAGCCTGAAGTGACTTTAAATGAAGCTAGCCCATGCAAGTGCCCCAGATAGCAGCCTGCAGAGTCACAAGTAAGTTCTTGATAGGAGGGGGCGCCTGGGTGGCTAGTGGGTTAAAGCCTCTGCTTTCAGCTCGGGTCATAATCCCAGGGTCCTGGGATCGAGCTCTGCAACGGGCTCTCTGCTCAGCAGGGAGCCTGCTTCCTCCTCTCTCTGCCTCTCTGCCTACTTGTGATCTCTGTCTGTCAAGTAAATAAATAAAAATCTTAAAAAAAAAAAAATTTCTTGATAGGACTTCCCCAACAACCCTTGTGATCAATAGTGTCCCCTACCTCCCAAAACCCTTTTATGTCCCTTATAAAAGATCCATCTGCCATAGAGCTGATTAAAACCTCGCTCTTTTGGTTTGACCAATCCACCTTAGCCTGGAAAACCGAGAGCGCTCCACCAGCGAAACCTCAGAAAAGCATGTACCCCGAGCCTATCTTTCCCCATACTGTGCCTTGACTTCCCATGTGGCCCCTTGAGGTATGCTGGGTACTTTCTCCCAGATCTGTGAATAATAAACCTCTATTTTAATTTCTCTTGTGGTCTGCTGTTGAACCATGGCTCACCATCCAGCACCCTGTGCATGACTTAACATGAATTTAACAAATTCATAACAACTATCCATCAGCTGAAAGTGAGAAGGGGAAATGAAGTGTTAGAAGCTGACAAGAGAATAAACATCAAATAGCCTTCTGGGATACTGGGATGGTAGGCGAGTCTGGAATAAATAAATAAATAAATAAATATAGGATATCACCTAACCAGTGCTAGAGACCACAAAGGTTAGTGGTCATAAATTCACATATGACCAGACATCGTGGTTCAGATTTTTTCTCTAGCCATGTTCAGCCCTCTGGATATAGGTACACAATACAAACATGATATTTTACAACTACTGTTTTTACTGTCTGTGCTTTATCATGCTTTATTATTTTATTTTCTATTAACCAACTCTTGATAGCACATCTGATGCATAATCACAGTCCATTGTCTTCAACTAGGCTCTCTTTATATTTGTGGTTCTTTTATTAATAGTGAAATTAAGCATTCTTTCATCAATTGAAATGCTTTTTTCCTTATTTTTCCTAAGTTTCCAGTGCCAGTGAATGTGTCTGCCATTTTGTATGTTTTGATGTATAAAACTATTTTTGTATATTAAAAATATATGCCCTTTATCACTATATTGTACACCTGCAACTAACATATATGTGTTAACTATCCTGGAAATAAAATTAAAGATAAAAAATATATATACCCTTGGCTTTCATTTGTCACAAAATTAAAATAAAAAATTAAAAGAGAAAAGAAAAAAATATATATACCCTTAGGCTTTCACTTGTCACTACATTGTATACCTGCAACTAATATAACACTATATGCTAACTAACCTGGAATTAAAGTAAAAAACTTAATTAAAAAAAATATATATATATAAACATATATATATCTTTTGACTTTCATTTGTCACATATACTCTCAAATTATCACTTGAACTTTTAATTTGATATTATAAAACCATGAGTATTACAAAAGAGTACTACATCAATCCAAGGTATATGCATCTGGGGGAAAACGGCTTCAAATCTCAAAGGGAAGGGCATGATTGGGTTTACCCAACATGTAACAGGATGTAACAGTCAAGACATTAATTATAGTCAGAAACTGTCCCTGTAAGTTGCTTTCTGGATATGCTATGAGCCTAACTTTAAATTCCCAGGAATTAGTTTAATTTATAGGGATCAACTTTTTCTAATCCACTCTTTTATAATAAACTTAAAATCCCCACCAGTGTCAAAATACATTCTCGTGGTCCTTTTAAATGAGATAGGATAAAACTAGACGACATGCCACAAAACTCAAACAAAAGCGTTACTACAGCTTCCAAATGAACTCAGTACCAGGGTAGTTATTTCCTATGACACAATTATGTAGATAAATCAGTCACAGTCTAACCCAGCGGTTCCTATACTATAGGTTATCAGAGAAGTACAATTAGCATCACCTAGGAACTTGCTAGAAATGCACTATCTTCCACCCTCTCTAAGGGCAGAGAGTCTAGAGTAGGGCCCAGCAATTCTGTGTTTAACCATAACAAGGTGCTATGGACTGAATGTTTCATATTCATATGTTGAAGCCCTAATCCCCAGTGTGCTGTTTTTTGCAGGTGGGGCCTTTGGGAATTCATGAGGGAGAGCCTTCATGGAAAGGATTAGGCAATCTACAAAGAGGCAGAAGAAAGATCATCCCCCTCTCTATATGTAAAATTACAGCAAGAAGGCAGCTGTCTGCAACAGAGCTCTCACAAGGAATGGAATCAACAGCCACCTTGATATTGGACTTCCTAACCCTCAGAAAAGTGACAAATAAATGGTTGGCTTTTTAACCGCCTAATCTATGGTGTTTGGTTATTACAGCCTGAACTAAGACACAAAGCCTCAAGTGATGCTGACATACACTAAGTATGAGTCACCGAAATCAAAATAACTGATAAAGCTGAGTAAAAAAATGTAGGTCATAAATGAAATATAAACTTCCAGTCAAATATAAACTTCAAAAATATACTTCAGTGACGTATTTTAAACAAACAAACAAAAAAAAACCTCCAAAGTTAACGATTATATTATAGTTTTGAAATTGAAAAAAAAATCCCAATTCAAAATCTATATAGAGATTTGTCCAGCAGCTCCTCCTGGTGGTACATGATATCTAATATTTTCATAACAGGAAAATGCTCCCAAGAGAAAACAGCGCTACAATATGAATACATTTTTACTTAAGATTATACAATTTAAAAAGTTGTTTCAAGTTGAAAACCTCACCAACCTATTTGGTCAATTCAGTTAATATATATTCTATGTATTTATAAGATGTAATGAAAGGTTCCTAAAAAAAAAAAAAGACAGTGTCAAGAAGTTGATGATGATCAATGACTGAGACAAACTCCTGTTTAGCTAATTAGAACCACTGATGTGCAATAATGATGTGAGCTAAGAATATTTGCAGACTTCTTTAGGATGAAAAATGAAGTGAAGAGACGCTGTCAAATGTGTACAAGTTTAAAGCTCCAATCACTTTTCCCAAGAGTACTACGCATTTAAACATTTAACATTGCTGTACTTAGTCACATGAATTACCATGTTAACTTTTTGCCATTTTTCTAAACTCAAAAATCTGAGAAATTATTCTAAATCATTAAGAAGCAAAATTTTACTGTGTTATAGACCATGCCATATATTATACAATATGACAGGATCATATTTTCTGGGTTTGAGCCCATTTTTAATGAGATGTCAAAAATGAAATATTAGAGTCTAAAAAGAAACATTTAACTATAAATGAGGCAATGATATCAGTCTGATTTAGAAAACAAAGAAAATAAGCAAAACTTACTGACATTGATTATTCTTAATTAACAGATAACAATAATGCACAAAATAAACCTAGTTGGACTTAGTTTTCTTTCATTTGAGCACAGAATCTATTAAAATGTAGATTTTCTTATTAATGACTTTCCATTTAAATGCTTTCTCAATTTCTGGTTAACATTAAGATTCTAAAACAGTAAGACTGATAAAAATGGAAGTTTAGGGAAATGAAAATTATACCATTATCAAATTATCTATCCTTTTATTCATAAACTGTTTCATAACTTTTTCTATTTTGAATATACATAATAAATTGCTAGGATATTATCTATGAATAATACAGTAAGAAAGCTTGAAAAAAAGGAAAACTTAAAAACCTAACACAAATATTTTTCAAATATGTTTACTCCAGAGTAAAAACAACTATTGAAAAAACTCTAATACTCTTAATAAAAATACATTATTAAATCAATAGATCATAAGACCTTTAGTAGAAAATATTTTAAAGGTCCAAGTATATTTAAAATACCTATTTTGTTTTAAAATCAAAGCTTAATTGTTACACATAATCCAGAATTTCGACATATATTTTATACTTCGATATAAAAAATATATTTAAACTATATATGAAAGGCAAAACTTGTGCAGAAGACTCAGCCTGACAGGTAAAAACGGACAGATTATTTTTTTTCTTGTTTAACCAAGTAGTTCCAAACCAGAATAAAGAATGGAATTAGGGTATAGCAACTTCAACTGAATTTGTAAATTATGGTGTACGGATGAACTCCATAAACAAAAAAGCAATAATTTACTAGAATGTCACAACTTAGATTTAATACAGTGCTGAATAAAATACTTTTGTTTTAGATACCCACTCAACATCACTCCCAAATGTATAAAGCAGAAACTCCACACATTTTCGGTTTTATAGTTAGAAACTAAATGACTTTATCTCCTTCCTGATTTTCCTGTTTCTTCTACCTACATGTCCAGATAGTTCTGCATATACTCAACACTCATTATCTAAAACATCCAGAAAAGAACTGGAAAAGATTGTGTATTATATGTCTTTAATAACTGTGCAAATATTTTTCACTCAGAATCTAGAAGTCTTTCACAGTGTTCAAAAATATCAGCACTTCACAACAGACTGTTTTAACATCTGCACATCACCAGGGCTGCCCCCAAGGATTTTTAAATGATGCCTGCCTGTGCTGAATAAAGTGCTAACTTGCACCTTGCATTTCAAACTGTGTCCTGAGCAGCCATCCAGTTGGTACAACACCAGCTGAATTCCCACAGGCCACTGTTCACTCAGGCTTGACTGCAATTATCATGTCAATATTTTGTGCTCCGATATGCAGATCTGCACACATGCAAGCTGCATAATACTTTCTTCTCCATGGAATGTTGACTATGTTCAATGTTCTGGGAATTTTTAACGAAACTAGAAATAAACTTACATCAAATAAAGATAATCATAATTATTTTGCCCTAAAAATTATATTCATGTTACCTTCTGCCATCCATAGGCAGGCTAAATTTTTAAAGTAATTATGCTTCTGTACAAGTTCACAATTCTTTAATTTAAAGATCTTCATAAAATTTAAAAGACTATTTGTCAAGCTTCTTGCAAAACTAAGAGTTCAAATGTGTTTTTCCACTTTTCATTATTCATATTTTCCCCTTAAACAGTAGAGTGGTTCCAATTAGACACCTTTGTATTAGTTCCTTTCACTATCTTCCTCTCCATCCCTATCCCTGCCTAGGCATTCATGGCTGTTGCACCAGGAAAAGTCTTCAGCAAAATATATTTATGCCCTGTGTGGAGCTGCCTAGCAGCACTGCTGCCAGATGGAGGAATTCTGGCAGCCACACTTCTGGGGTCTCCAACCAGCCATGCTACTTCCATGCTCCAAAATGCAACCCTTTTGCAGGCTCTGTTTGCTTCATACACATGGGACAGTGTACAACCATATAGCAGCTGTGCAACCCATGTGTTTAAGAGTGGAATGGAACAGGAGGGAGGTTTCTTCAGTGGTGAGAGTATGTAATATAACCTTATAACAACAGCCTGCTTATTAAGCATCTAAACTTTAACTATAAACATAAATATGACATAATCTCTCATCCGCTATGAGGTTAAATCTTTAAGCACAAGTATTTCAAGAATATATCCTAAATACACATGCAAAAAATACTAAAAATCATTTGCGTTTTTAATTCCTTTTTATGGTTCCCATTTTCCAGGACTGAATTTTCATTTATAGACCAGAGAGAGAGAGAGAGAGAATACTAGAAATGGGAGAGTGAGTAAAAGAAGTATTGAAGAGCCCATCACATAGTAAAAATAAATGTTATAAAGAAAGCAAAACATATCTCTAAGACTGAAAAAAAGATTAATTGCCTAGAAGTAAAAAACAAATAGGAAAATAAAGCAATTTCTGCAGAGCCTTCATCTGAAAATATTACATATGAAAAAGTAAAAAAATTAACATTAGTAAACCCTGCTCAACTTCAATTTGAAACTTAGATATATTTCTGAATTTGAGTATTCAAGCACAAACACATTATTTTAAGGATCAACAGATGGCAAATAGGCTTTAAAATTAAGGAACAGTAACATCAAAAAGGGTACAAGTTTTCTTGGAAGCCTATTTAGAAAATATTAACTGACTTCACTCAAGACTATAAAAACAAACTGAAAAGGAATGTAAACTATAACATGAGATGGTGATGATGACACACAGTGTGCTAGGCATTATTATAACTACCACATATGCATTAACTCACAACAACTCTATTCTTATTTTCATCTCACAAAAGAGAAAACTAAGGCATGTGAGTGAATATTTTGCCTCGTCACACAATAAGACACGTGGTAGAGCCAAGATTCTATACCATGTAGCCCTATCTCCACTGTCATGTTCTTATCCATAAAGTAACTTCTTTATAGACATGACAGTTCAGTAGTAAGCAAGTTCCAATGAGAGATGAACAAATTTTTCCCTAACATCATTCAAAATGTTCAATTTTGGATCTCAGATTTTTCCATCCATAAAGATCTAACAATATTCACCTTTCTAGTTTAGATTCTCTTCTAGAATGTCAGAATTGCCCATAAAGCTGTTTCAGAATTCAGATACCTCAATCTTATCCTAAATCTTGACCAATAACAATCTCATAGAGTTCATGCGTGATTGATAGCTCACAAATCTCTAAATAAATGAATCCACAACTCAGTGAAGAAAATATTCATATAATTAAATCTTTGCTATATAATTCCTCAATGATGAAAATTAAATATGACATCCCTCACAGGTCCCCTGATCAAAATTTTGACTATCTGAGAGAACTGTTTAAGGATCAGTGCGACTTTTGAGTACCTATTACTGGACAAGCTTTTACTTAAATGCTTCTCTAATTCAACAAACTCTTTCTAAAATCCTCTTAACAGATGTGTTATCTGAGACCTAGAGAGTTTCAATAAGGAAGATACAGAAATATTTGTGATTTAAACTCTGGTCTATGTGCCCTCTAAGTCTGTGTTCCTGTTATGGACTGGATGTTTATATCCCCTGCCCCAAATTCATATGTTGAAATCTAATCCTCAGTGTGATGGTATTTGGTGGTAGGGAATTTGGAGGAACTGGGAAATAGAGACTTGCTGCCCATATATATATATATATGCAAGGAAGACTCTAGGAAGCTCTCTTTCCCCCATGCGAGGATATAAGTTGGTGGCTCTCACTAGAACCTGACCATGCACCCTGATCTCATGCTTCTTGCCTCCAGAACTGAGAGAAGTAAATGTGTGATGTATAACCAACTCAGTTTATGGTATTTTGTTGCAGCAGCCTGAGCTAAGAGCCTATCTTTACATATTGTCAGGTTTTTTTTAAATTATTTTTTAAAGATTTTATTTATTTATTTGACAGAAAGAGAGAGATCACAAGTAGGCAGAGAGGCAGACAGAGAGAGAATGGGAAGCAGGCTCCCTGCTTAGCAGATAAACTGATGTGGGGCTCAATCCCAGGAACCTGAGATCATGACCTGAGCCAAAGGCAGATGCTTAACCCACTGGGCCACCCAGGAGCCTCCATATATTGTCAGTTTTAAAATTCCTAATTTTAAAATTTAACCTTAAATACATCTCCAGAAGTTCTGATTTTATGTAACTTTGAAAGAGATTCTCATAAGTAAGAAAAAACACTTTAATCATGGAAAATGGAATCTTTTAATTTAACAAATACTATACACAAAACAAACAATAAGTTCAGATAGAATAAATGCAGGGAAGAGAGCTTGTTTATTCAATGAAGGGGGATCAAGGAAGACATCTCTCAGTTAATGATTACAATTTTTACCACAACCACTTTCAGGAGAAGCATTACGTATTTTCCTTCCCCTCACCCTCTCTCTTCTCATAATAGAAGTAGAATCTTAAACACATATTAGGCATTTAAAAAATAATTCTGAATTAAAAGTATTTATTTAGTACCATCAGGTATGCAAAGTACACACCACAATCTTATAAAAACCTAGAACTTAAAAACTCAAAAAAAATATATAGAATTTTCAAGAAGATTGAAGACGATAAAAACATATCTAATAACTGGTACTTTTTTGCAAGGATGGGAATGTATCAAAAAAGGAAGAAACAATAGTATTCATTAAGAAGTATTATGGATAGGACACCTGGGTGGCTCAGTCGTTGAGTGTCTGCCTTCGGCTCAGGTCATGATCCCAGGGTCCTGGGTTTGAGCCCCACGTTGGGCTCTGCGCTCAGCGGGGAATCCAAGATTCTCTCCCTCAGTGTGCCTGTGTGCCTGGGTGGCTCCATCATAGCATCTGCCTTCCGCTCAGGTCATGATCCCAGGGTCCTGGGATCAAGCCCCATATGGGGCTTTCCTGCTCCACAGGGAGTCTGCTTCTCTCTCTCGCACTACCCCTGCTTGTGTTCCCTCTCTTGCTGTGTCTCTCTCCACCAAATAAATAAATAAAATCTTTAAAAAGAAAATTAGCTCCCTCTGCCCCTCTCCCCACCCATGCATGTGCACATGCTCTCTTTCTCTCACACACAAATAAATAAATACATCTTTAAAAAAAGGGGGGGGACCTCTGGAAAGATACATACTGCCACACCTTAGTTCTATGAGTTTGGGCAAATTATTTAACCTCTCTGTAGTTCATTTCCTTCATCTGTATAATAAGACTAATAATAAGGCCCATCTCATAGGCCTATTGTAAGAATTCAGTCAATACATGGAAAGTACTAAGAACCATGTAAACACTTGACAGATGTAAGCTATTATCATCATGATTGTTTTATGATGTATTACACTAAATACACATGGAATTACCAATATATCCTTATAATATTACACAAAAATGTCCACATAGTTCAGAATATACTTCCTTACAAAATACATCATTTTTAAACATTTATTTATTTAAGTAATCACGAGACTGAATGTGGACCTTGAACCCATGACCCTGAGATCAAAAGCATCTCGCTCTTCCAACTGAGCCACCCAGGGACCCCTCAAAGTACATGATTTTAAAAAATCATTTTGAGTCATAGTACAGTTTAGAACTGTAGGCAGATTCCTAAAGGATCAATCAGGAATATCCTACGTCCATTACAAGAACTGATATCATGAAGAACAATAACAGCCCAGATAGTTTTGGTTATTTTCAGTTTCAATTCTTTTCCCTACTATATTCCCGTAATAAAATTCATATTCTTTTGTTTACTCAATACACCTTATACAGTAATGATATATAGTACATTCTTATCCTATTTAAAATCATGTTTTAATATCTTATTCATTCATTATTTTTCTGTTACAGATTATAAACAAAGTCACAAAACCAATTTATTCAATAATCTTTCTATGAAGTCCTGCAGTAAACATTTTTCTATCAAGAAAATGTCAAATATATTATTCCTTTATTTTAGTATTACAAAATCAGTTTCTTAAGAAACCTTGCTAGTCAAAAATGATCAAAAAGGATTCTCTATCTTGACATTAAAAAAAATTAGGACACTAATCATGCCAGAACTCCATATGAAACAGTAATGAACATTAAAAGAGAACAAGTTAATTCTATTACCCAGAATGTGTACCAGGGCTCCCAGGGGTGCTGTAACAAACAGACAGGGGCATTGTGGGGTATTTTAAATGTCTGAGGGAAAAACAGAAATACTTAACATCTGTTGGACACTGCACAGAATACTAGCTAGAAGTTCACGGTTTCAACATTAGATTGTACTACATTTCTTTCATGACATCATATCTTTATGAAGTTTAGTTTTTGACCACTTCATAAAGTTGAGTTTTGAAGAGCAAAAAGCAATGTGAAATAAGGTAGCAGTGCCCAATCTGATTACAAGGTTGGAGAAATTACCCAGTACCCAACAGTCTCATATCCTATAGCAAATAATTATGGTTATTAAAAAATACCCATAATTAATAATTATGGTTTATAAACATATATTAGTAATTAATATGATTATTAAAGAAAAAATTCAAACATAACCACTTCCTTTTAATTTGTATATTTTAATTACATATTATAATACATTACATGTTACAATAATACATTAATATTACATAATATAATACCCATTACAATATAATATTATAATATAATATAATGTGTATAATACCCATTTCTCTTTAAGTGCCATGAAATATTACTGATACACTAAGGTACTATGAACTGAGAACAATGGCAAACCTATGAATTAATATTTTAAAAAAACAGAAAAAAAAATAGAAAACATCCATTATTTAAATGACCAAAGGTTATAATGTATGGAAAACTATTAATTACATCACTTAAAATAACCGATCTTTAATAAAAAGTCTCACAACTCCCCGCTAATAGTCCTAATTGCTATAATTACAGTTCTATTCAGTCTCACTTAACGTTAATCTCAGTTCATCCTATACCATGCTCTGTATTTCAGCAGGCTCGTACATTTCTCTTCAAGTCTTAAACCAAAGGAGTATAAGAATATAACAACTCAGCTAATAACAAATAAGTTATATACTCTCAAGGGTAAATACTGGTATTTTGGTAAAAAAAAAATTCTTTTTAAGATTTTATTTTTTGACAGAGAGAGAGGCAGTGAGAGAAGGAACACAAGCAGGGGAAGACGGAGAGGAAGAAGCAGAGTTCCCGCCAAGCAGAGAGCCTGATGTAGGCCTTGATCCCAGGACCCTGGCACCATAACGAGCCGAAGGCAGACACTTAATGACTGAGCCACCTAGGTGCCCCTGTTTTGGCAAAATTTCTAACCACTACGAATTTTCAGGTACAAACATCATGACATTTATCAGTCAAACAACTTCATTATGAGAGGTCTATTGGAAACTGTATATAATAGCAACAAAATTTGTTTAATTTTTTAATACCCAGTGTTTTTGTGAAAATTTTAATATGCCATGTGAATAAAATTAAACTCACCAGACAAAAAACTCCTTTGTTGGCATAATCTTGATTTAATATTAAGTTACTATATGTTCATACTGACTTAGATATTTTAAATTGTCTGAAAGTTCTGGGTCATTTCTGAGCATATAAAGCTGAATTAACTTCTGCTTCTAGCCATCAAGAGTAACAGACACCAGATATGCCCTGCTGCTTTAAACAACTTGAAGATGATACAAAATATATAAAAATGTTCAGACACTGGACACAAGCAGCAAAGGACTATAATCCCTGAAGGGAAACTAATGAGGCAAACTGTATGATTACTTCAGGTTACTATGAAAAGGCAGTTTTCAAGCTATAGTGAAGGAAGGGGAAACCCAAACAGAGCTCACTCTCATTAAGTGGGGCAGGCACACACTGGAGTTCAGGAAATCCAAGGTAGATAGAATTTGAAAGGCCAAGTAATGGAGAATTAAACTGAATACAGAAAAAATTCGAGAGAGCACTCTTTGAGTATTGATCTGTCCATGACTGAGAAGAAAATACTTCATGCAAAGGAGAGAACCACTGGAAAGCAATAGAATGGATCGTTTTCAGAGGTCACAAAAAGGCTGAAAATAGTTCATGTTCCCATCAGTCAGAATGGAAAGGCCTTGTAATATATACAGGGCATTAGGTAGAGTCACCAAAAAAGTCAGGGCTTAATAATGGAAATAAATTCACCCTAGTCAGGAAGGAAGGTTACCCTTGATCTATACTAACAAAGTTTAAAAAATATCAGACGGATCCACAAATAATTGTATTTAAGAACAAAGTTCAATATTCTTTAAAGGAATATAAGAACCAAACACTAAATATAAATTTACAATGTTGAGAATCCAGTGAAAAATTACCAAACATGGGAATGCAAACTGGTGCAGTTACTGTGAAAAACATTATGAGTGTTCCTCAAAAGATTAAAAACAGGGGGTGTCTGGGTGGCTCAGTGGGTTAAAGCCTCTGCCTTCTGCTTAGGTCATGATCCCAGAGTCCTGGGATCAAGCCCCGCATTGGTCTGTCTGCTCAGCGGGGAGCCTGCTTCCTCCTCTCTCTCTCTCTCTCTCTCTGCTTGCCTCTCTGCCTACTTGTAATCTCTGTCAAATAAATAAAATCTTAAAAAAAAAAAAACTGAACTAAACTAAAAACAAAAGTACCCTATAACTACTAAGTATTTACCCAAAGAACACAAAAACACTGAATCAAAAGAATATATGCACTTCTATATTTATTGCAGCATTATTTACAATAGCCAAATTGTGGAAGCAGCCTGTGTCTAAGCCTATGTTTGTTGATAGATGAATGGATAAAGATGTGATGTATACATATATACACATACACAATGTATATGTACATATACATATGTCTACATATATATGTATATGTATATATATACATGTATATATACATATACAATGGAATATTATTCCACCATAAAAAAGAATGAAATCTTGCCATTTGCAACAACATGGATTTAGCGAGAGAGTATATATAATCTAAGCAAAAGAAGCCAGTCAGAGAAAGACAAACTGCATATGACTTAGTCATGTGTGAATTTTAAGAAACAAAACAAAGGGGGAAAAAAGACAAACAGACAAACCAAAAAAAAACCAGACTCTTACTTACAGAAAACAAATGGATGGTGACTAAAAGGGAGGTGGGTGGGGGGCTAGGTGAAATAGGTAACGGGGATTAAAACTACACTTACCTTGATGAACACTGAGTAATATATGGACTTGCTGAATCACTATATAGTACACCTGAAATGAATACAACACTGTTTGCTAGCTATATTGGAATTAAAACTTTTTAAAAATTATCAGGCATGCAAAAAAGCAGAAATATGATCTAAACTGTGGAGACATATCAAGGACTCAGATAATGGAACAGGAAATTCAAGGACTTTAAAATGGCCTTTTATAAATATTAAAGGAGCACCTGGGTAGCTCAGTTAGTTAACCATCCAACTCTTGATTTGGTTCAGGCCATGATCTCAGGATCATGAGACCCAGCCCCATGGCTGGATCCCCACTGGAGTCTGCTAGAGATTCTCTCTCCTTCTGCCCCCCCCACCACATGTGCTTTCTCTCTCTTTAAAATAATAAATAAATACGTCTTTTAAAAGTTAAAAAAAAAAAAAGTAAAGTATACTCAAGAGGGGTGCCTGGGTGGCTCAGTCAGTTGAGCACCCAGCTCTTGGTTTCAGCTCAAGGCATGATCACAGGGCCCAGTGACAGGCTCCATGCTCAGTGCCAAGTCTGCTTGAGATACTCCACCTCTCCCTCTCTCTCTGCACCCTCTACTCATGTGCACTCTCTCTTAAATCAGTCAGTCAATCAATCAATTCTTTAAGGAAAAAATTAATATAATAGGGAGAAATGGAAGATTAAAAAAACTAAAAGAACTTCTAGGTGTGAAAAAAATGTAGTTTCTGAAATGAAAAATACACTGGAAGAGATTAATAGCAGATTGGACATTGCATATGAAGATATCATAAATCTTGAAAATAAAGAAATAGAAATTCTTCAAAACAAAGTTGAAGTATAGTCTTACCATTGCCTAAGATCCTTTAGCTGAATGACTACGTCTTATTTATGAGTATGATAGTATTTTCCAAACAATACCATCTAAATGATACTGTGTTCATCTGAATAATTAACAATTCTCAGCAGTGAAGTCATTTAAAAGAAATCTCAAAGAAAAAAATACTATGGGGTTTTCTAAAGACTCTATATGCATTCAGTGCAAACAAAAGTAATAATATTTAGAAATTAACAATCTTAGGGTGTTTCGTGACTCAATCGATTAAGCATCTACCTTCAGTTCAGGTCATGTTTTTGGAGTCCTGGGATGGAGCCCTGCGTGGAACTCCCTGCTCAACAAGGAGTTTGCTTCTCCCTTTCTGTCTCCCTCTGTCTCATGCTCTCTCTCTCTCTCTCTCTCTCTCAAATAAATAAATCTCAAAAAAAAAAAAAAAGAAAAGAAAAGAAATAATAATCTCTATTTTAACTTCACTATGAAAAATCTGCTCCATAATAATTCCCTTGTGGTAGAACAGAATTAATCTATAAAATTTCTCATAAAAACACAAGTAAGAAATATATACATGGTGATAGTTGTCTTTTGCTCTCTTACAGCCCAGCCACTAATGGAACTTCTGTATTTTAAAGAAATAATTTTTCAAAACTCCTTTTAAAATCTAACAAATCAGCAGTGCCTGGGTGGCTCAGTGGGTTAAAGCTCTGCCTTCGACTCGGGTCATGATCTCAGGGTCCTGGGATCAAGACCCGCATCGGGCTCTCTGCTCGGCAGGAAGACTGCTTCCTCCTCTCTCTCTCTGCCTGCATTATGGTGGAATAGGAGATTTCAGCCATCATCACCAACAGAAACACAGATTTTGACAACCACACAAGGGTGATAGTATCTTTTTAAGAGGCCAGAGTCCAACAGAGAAATCCCAATACCTTGTTGCAGCAAAATATATCTGAGAATCAACACAGTGACAAGAGTGAGAACAGTTTCACTTTACCAGTTTCAGCTAAAACTTTGAGTTTCAGCTCAATGCCAACAGAGACCTCCTCAGGCTATGATTTCTCCCAAGGGAGAGTAAAAGCATAATGAGTATCAGGTTTCCCCAGTCATGTGGGATACTGCCTAAAAATTCCATTTGTTTATCCCTTCCCCCCAAAACATTGGGGAGATTACTATGGTTGAATAGTTTGGGAGCAACTAGGAATAGGGAAAACTGGTGAGACCTCATAATAACAAGGGTGTGGGAATCAACAAAGAGTCTTTGACAAATGACCTCATGGACTCTATAAAGAAACCTATCCATGAACCCTGTATGAAGCATCACATATGGAATCCCTCAACTAGCCTACATGTATACCCAGAATTCTGTGCAACCCTCTAACCCCATAGCCAGTACTTTGTAAGTACCCAAAAAGATGTCACACAAGCCTCTGTTGGTTGTGCAGCCAGATAGCTCAACTCTGCTAAATTTAGAGGAGGCATATAACCTTGAGCACTTCAGGACGCTGATCTAGGTGAAATAAAAAAAGAGACTCTTACCACATGAGCTGGCTATGCAGAATCAAAAGAAAACAGAATTCTACCAACTACCCTCAAGGCAGAACAAGAGGATATGGTTAGAATATGCATTAAAAAAAAGTATGAGAAACTCCCAAATCCCTAACCAGGCTAACTAGGGAAGTTCTTTCTCTCTCAAAGTCTATCAATCAAGACTGAAGGAGGTGACTGCTCCTTCAAATATGAAGACAGCAATGCAAGACTTCAAGGAACATGAAAATGAAGGAAACATGACAAAACCAAAGAAATAAAAATTTTCAAGTGACCAACTACAAGGAAATAATTATCAATTAATTTCCTGTTAAGACTTTCAAAATAAATTTTTTAAAAGATTTTATTTATTTATTTGACAGAGATCACAAGTAGGCAGAGAGGCAGGCAAGGGGTTGGGGGGAGCAGGCTCCCTGCTGAGCAGAGAGCCTAATGTGGGGCTCAATCCCAGGACCCTGAGATCATGACCTGATCCAAAGGCAGAGGCTTAACCCACTGAGCCACCCAGGTGCCCCCAAAAGAAATGTTTTTAAAAAGTTGGGCATGCTATAAGAGAACACACATAGGCAACTAAATAAGATGAGGAAAACAATACATAAAAATACCAAGAACTTCAACAAAAGAGAAAGAATCCATAAAAAATGAAACAAATTCTGGACCTGAAGAATACAGTGAACAAAATGAAAAAATGCAATAGTCAAGAGTAGACATAATCAAACATTAAAAAGAATATGTGAAATTGAAGACAAATCATTCAAATATCCAGTTGGAGGGGGGATTAAAAATGAAGAAAACATTGAATGTATGGAATGTATTGAATTTATGGAAAACATATTAAATGTATGGAATGTATAGTGATTTTAAAAAATCACTATATGTATTATGGAAGTCAAAGAAGGAGAAAAGAGGCAGGAAAAGGGTTAGCAAACTTATTTAAACAATAGGTAAAAACTTGATTTACGAAGCTGTAAAAACTCCAATCAAAATCACACAGAGACACAGTTTAGCAAAGTTCTCAAAAATCAAAGACAAATACAGAGTTTTAAAAACACCAAAAGAAAAGCAACTCCTAACATATAAATAAACATTATAAGGCCCTCAGTGGATTTTTCAGAACAGATCTTGCAGGCCAGGAAAGAGTGAGATGCTTTACTCAAAGTTCTAAAAGAAAAAAAGTGCCAACCAAGAACAATATACCCAGCAAAGCTGTCCTTCTTAAATGAAGGAGAGATACAGACCTTCTCAGAAAACAAAAGCCGAGGAAATTTGTCACCGCTGGATCTACCTTACAAGAAATGCTAAAGGGATCTCTTTAAATGGAAATAGCTGAACACTAACAAGAAAACACAAGAAATTATAACACCAACTGGTAAAGGTAAGGATATAGTCAGATTCAGAATACTCTTAATACTGGTGTTCTGAAATTTCTTTGTAGTATAAATTTTAAAAGGCGAAAGTATTAAAAATAAATATAAATGTAATAATATATAATAATATAACATATAAATATAATAATATAAAATATATTAACATATATTAATAATACATATAAATATAATAATTGGCTAACAGATATAAAATATAAAAAGATATAAAGGATGACCACAGTACAATATTGTGAGGGTACAGGAAGTAAAAGGGTAGGCTTTTATGAGGCTGAAGTTATGTTGTTATCAGCTTAAAATGCTCTATTATAACTAATTGCATTTTCCATAAACTTCATGGTAACCACAAAAAAATCCTGCAGTAGATACACAAATGACACACAGAGAAAAAAAAATCAAAGCATATCATTTACAGAAAATCATTAAATCACAAAGTAAGACAGCAATAAAGGAAGAGAAGAACAACAAATCAGCCAGAAAAAAAAATTAATGAGATGGAAATAGTAAGGACTTAACTATCAATAATTACTTTAAATGTAAATGAATTAAATTCTACAAACAAAACACAGAGAGTCCAATGGTTTTTAAAAAAAAAACTTAACAATATGCTGCCACAAAGAGTCTCAATTTACCTTAAAGGACACCTATAGAATGAAAAATATATATATACATATATAGAGTGCAAAATAGATTTTAAGTCTCTCTCTCTATATATAATGCTATATATATTATATATATAATTTATATGTATATATAATGTATATTATATATAATGCAAAATATATATATATATATATATATATACATCATGCAAAATAAACTTTAAATCAAAAACTGTCACAAGAGACAAATAAGGTCATTATATAATGATAAAGGGTTCAATTCATCAAGAAGATATAACAATTATAAACATGTAGGCCCTCAACACTGGAGCACCTTAATATATGAAGCAAACAGTAACAGGACTGAAGTGAGAAATATACAGTAATATAATAACAATAGGTGATTTTAATAACTGAACCGTCTCTTTTCTCCTTCTTTGACTTCCATAATACATATAGTGATTATTTAAAATAGTATTCCATACATTCCATGTTTTCTTCATTTTTAATCCCCCCTCCAATTGGAACCAGCAGTTCTGAAATGAGGTACATAGCAATAAATACCTATAATAAGAAAGAAGATCTCAAACAACATAACTTTACACCTCAAGGAACTTGGAAAATAATAAATTAAGGCAAAAGGTAGAAGTAGGAAGGAAATAATAAAGATTAAGGCAGAAACATATGAAATACAGACTCTAGAAAAATCAAACAAACTAAGAATTGATTTATTAAAAAGATAATAAAAATAGACAAACCTTTAGAAAGACTAACAAAAAAGAGAGAAGACTTAAATGAAATTACAAATGAAACAAGACATATTACAAGAAACCCAACACAAATACAAAGGACAGTTAGAGAAAATTAAATGCCAACAAAATGGATAACTTAGAGAAAAAGGATAAATTCCAGAAAAAGACAACTTAAGACTGAATCACAAAGAAACAGTAAATATGGAAAGACCTAAGGAGATTGAATTAAATCAAAAACCTCCCAACAAAGAAAAGCTGAGGTCCTAATAGTTCACTGATGAATTCTACCAAATACTTAAAGAATTAACACTAGCCCTTCAAAAACTCTTAAAAAGAATTAAAGAAAACAGCGGTGCCTGGATGGCTCAGTGGGTTAAAATCTCTGCCTTTAGCTCAGGTCATGATCCCAGGGTCCTAGGATGGAGCCCCACATCAGGCTCTCTGCTTAGCAGGGAGCATGCTTCCTCCCCTCTTTCTCTCTGCCTACCTCTCTGCCTACTTGTGATCACTGTCTGTCAAATAAATAAATAAAATCTTTAAAAAAAAGAATTAAAGAAAAGAAGACACATCTAAATTCACTTTATTAATCCAGCATTACTCTGACAGCAAAATAAGACAAGGGACTACAAGAAAAGTGCAGACCAATATTCCTGATGAACACAGATGCAATAGTCCTCAACAAAATACTAGCAAGCCAAATTTGTCAACATATTAAAAGAATCATAGATATCCAAGAGATATTTGTCATTGGGATACAAGGATGGCTCAGTATATGAAAAGCAATAAACATGAAACACCACATTAAGAGAATAAAGGATAAAATTCATATAAAATCATCTCAATAAATGCAGATAAAGCTTTAGCAAACTACATCTTTCATGATAAAAAAACACTCAACAACTGGGTATCAAAGGAATATACCTCAACATGATAAGGGACATATATGATGAGCCCACAGCTTATCATAATATTCAGATATTATAAATATTATGAATATTAACATAATATTCAGCAGTTAAAGACTGAAAATTTTCTCTCTATAATCAGTAACAAGAAAGGGTGCACACTCTCATTACTATATATCATAGTACAGGAGATCCTAGCCAGAATAATCTGGCAAGAAAAAAGAAAGAAAAGGCACCCAAATTGGAAAGAAAGAAGAAATACTGCCTTCGTTTCCAGATGTTATGATTTTATATGCAGAAAATCCAAAGACTCCACCAAAAATACCTGGCAATGATCTTGGCAATCAATGAATTCAAGAAAGTTGAAGGACACAAAATTATCACACAGAGATCAGTTGTGTTTCTATACATCAACAACTAAAGGAAATAACTAAAGGAAACAACTAAAAGGAAATAAAACAATTCCATTCACAGCAGCATCAAAAACATAAATATAAACTAGAAAGTGAGAAACCTGTACAATTAAAACTACATGACGTTGATGAAAGAAACTGAAAAGGACAAATGGAAAGATCAGCCCACATTCCTGGACTGGGGTAATTAATATTGTTAAATTGTCCATACTACCCAAAGTCATCTATAGATTCAAAACCCCTATGTAAATTCCAAAGTTGCTTTTCACAGAAATAGAAAAGAAACAATACTAAAACTTGTATGGAACCATAAAAGAACTGCATCGATAAATCAATCCTGAGAAACAAAAAGAATACAGGAGGCATCATACTTCCTATTTTCAAACTATACATGAAACTATAATAATCAATATAGTAAGGACCTAGCATAAAAATAGATACAACCAATGATACACAATCAAGGGTCAGATATAAAACCAAAAATATGTGGCCATTAAGGGAGCCAAGAGTATGCAATGAAGAAAGACATGCCTCTTTAATAAATGGTTTTGACAAAACTGGAAAATCACAAGCAGAGTGAATTTGTACCCCTATCTTATACCACTTACAAAAATTAACTTGGAGTAGCTTAAAGATTTAAAGAACTAAAGCCATAAAAGTCCTAAAAGAAAATGAAGAGGATACTCCTTGAAAATGATCTTGGCAACAATTTTTGGATATGGTATCAAAAGCATAAGAAACAAAGCAAAAATCAAAAAGTGGGACTACATCAAACTAGAAAGCATATGCACAGCAAAACAATCAATCAATAAAATGAAAAGGCAACCTAAAGAATGAAAGAATATTTACAGATCATATAGCTAATAAAGGGTTAATATGCAAAATATGTAAAAATAAGTCATACAACTCAATGCATTTAAAAAGTAGGAAGAGGGCCTAAATTGTTATCTTCCCAAACAAAACATTAAATGGCCAATAGATAAATGAAAAGGTGTTCTAATCATTAATCACTGTGGAAATGCAAATAAAATCAAAACAAGATGTCACCTCACACCCATCATCAAAAGACAAGGAGATAACAACTACTAGGAAGGGTACAACAAAAAAAGAAACCCTATGTTCTTTTGGTGGGGATGTAAATTAGTACAAGCACTATGGAAAAAAGTATAGACGTTCCTAAAAAATTAAAACAGAACTATTGTGTGGCGTTTTTAAACACAGGAACCTGGGGAAGATGTCAGAGCTCACACCCACCTTGTCAGACAACACACTAAGGCAAGAACTATATGTACTGCAACTAACTAAAAACAACCTGCAGAGTAGTAGAACAGATCTTCCATAACTATTCAGAGAGAGAAGACCACATCAAAGAGGGAGGGAAGGGCAGAGACACAGTGAGGAATAAAAGGCCTAGTTTGACTAATCACAAATGGGAAGAATATCATACACATGAAGAAACGAGGGGATCAGAACCTATGCCAGGCCTAGCTCTATGGACCTGCAATGGAAAGATGAGTCCCCATTGTGTCTGGCTTTGAAAACCAATGGGGCCTTAACTCAGGAGCTTTAAAAAATCAGCAGGGCTTAACTCCGGGAGAGCTGGAAGGCTCTAAGAAACCATGGCTCCACTACTAGAGAGCCAGCATCCTAAATAACCGCCTGGGACATGGCACAGATGCACCAGTTCAAAAAGCACCTGGGAGATTTAGTGACTAAATCTAGGAGTGACTAAATAAAGGAGATTTAGTGACTAGTTTTAGGAGGTATGCTGGAGGGGTAGGGATCTACAGGAGATTTTTTCAGGAACAAAGTGCTGGTAGGTGCCATTTTTCTTGCCCTCTGCCAGTGGCAATAGCTGTATGCTTGTAGGAAGGAATTCAACACACTCCTCTTACCTTGTTAGCACCACGTGCCCCACCTAACCTGCCTGCCTCAGCAAGCACCCCTATAAAGTGACTCCTGCCCTTCCACACCCAATACACAGCCCCAGCCAGAACCAGAGCCCCTACAAAGTAACTCCTGCCCCAGCGATGGGAGAATATAACCCCACAGACCAGTACACCAACAGTTCTTGCAGCTAGGCTCCTTAGCTGGCAGCACAGGAAGCAGGCCCTGACCATTGGGGGACATGAAGCTGTCACAGTGGCTAATTACAGAGAGGTGAGCAAAGAGCCAGCTCCACCCACCAGCAAGCTCATCACAACTACAGCTGGGCCTCTCAACAACACAGAAAGCAAACCCTGCCCAGTGTGCCTACAGCAGGTGAAGTGAGTCCTTGAAACCAGCTAGGATGAGAGAGCCAGCCCCACTCACCACCATACCCATGATAACTGCAACTCAGCTACAACATAAGAACACATGCAGCCCACAGAGGAGATACCCCTACAATACATGGCTCTGGTAACCAGGAGGATTTTCTACAGGGCACCACAGGATCCCTTCTATATAAGGTCACTACTTTCAATACCAGGAGATGTAGCTGGCATATTGAGCACAGAAAAAAACACAGTGTTGGAAAAATGAAGACAAGGAGGAATATGTCACAAATGAAAGAAAAACAAAATCAGAGGAAAAAAAGCTAAATGAAACAGATAAGCAATATGCCTGATAAAGAGTTCAAAATAATGGTCATAAAGATACTTACTGGACTTAAGAGAAAAGTGGATGTACTCAAAGAAAACTTCAACAAAGAGATAGAAAAGATAAAAAATAACCAATCAGAGTTGAAGAATATGAGAACTAAAATTAAAAATACACTACAGGGAATCAACAGCAGATTACAGGAGGCAAAAGAACAAATCAGTTATCT